>NW_021832039.1:12500-30000 GCF_006345805.1 Octopus sinensis
TTTACTCATAATAAACTCTATTATCAAACTAGAAACTTAAAACTTAATAATTATGATTATATCAAAATCGATTATAATGTTAAATATTGATTTTAATTTTTAGGGTAAGAAACCCACCGATAATCTAATGTCAGTAATAGTCTATATCTAATTACATAAATATTTTTTTTTAAATGACTATTATATATAAAAAAAAATCAATGGATATATATAAATGTATATGAATATTATAATTAAGATCTAAAATAATCTCTATAAATAAATATATATGCACATATAATAAAGACCTAATAAATTAATATTTCATATTTAAAGATGAAATATCTAAATTCAAAAATACAAACAAACAAACTTAAACGAACTTTCGGAATCTTATTTAAATATAAAAATACTTATAGAAATCAATTCGTAGTTATGTAGTATCGATAAAATACTATAAATACTATAAATATATTTATCAATGGCAAATATCAATTTAAAAAGACAATAACTAAGTTATGCTATTAAGTTAGACATGGCCTGGACCAATATTTGGTCGAAACATATCTAAGTTTATCTAAGTTTATCTGATTTTAATTATAAGAAATTTAAAACTACAATTAATACTATTAGACAACTTGTAATCTTGCTATCAAACAACATATCTATCGCTAAGTAATATCTTACGAATAAACTTAAATTTAATATCTAATAATTATATAGAAAATTACGATAATTAGATCATTACATAAACAACAATATTTACATAAGAAAAATATTATTACACCAAAGACTTATAAATATTAAAATTTACAATTTAAAGATGTTAAATATAAATAGATACTTATCTTAGCGAGTTTTGTAATGAACTCATAAATTATATATATATATAATATATATATATATATATATATATATATAATTGTATTAAGAGTTTGATTCAGATTTGGCTAAAATTTTCACACAAACGCAAGAATCACGTCTGATCGTCGGATGTGTCAATACTGAGTGATGAGCCAGTCACAGGTCACCCACAGGTTATGAAGAATGATGGTTGTCATTAATTGTTAAATAAGACTCATTCTCATTACTGTTTCCAGTCACATGGTGGAATCGATGACTTATCACCACTAATGGATTGCTACAGCCTGATTTACTTTCTTAAGAAAGTCCAGTAAAATTTAAATTATTGTCAAAATTAATGAGTCGCTGTTAGCAGCCAAATATCATAAAATTAGCTGGAAGAAAGAATATCTGTTCTCTCGGCGTTGATATACATGTTTCTCGGTGTGTCACATCAGAGTTATACTAATTAACAGAAAGGGAAAAGCGCATATTGCACGTTCGTCCGTCTGAACGACGAGGACCGTCAAATTTCCGTGGGTGAAGGATGACTGATGACTTGCGCCTTGACTTTGTTTAAAGCAATAATTCTCAGCCGGGATCCTTATGGCCCTTAAGGGTCCATATAAGATTTTATTGTTACAATTTATGTGAAATAAATTGATTATAGTTCTATAATACACAGAACATTTTAATATTGTTTATATTAATAATATTTAATTATAAAAATACATTTGGATTTCTTTTCTGTTTTTTGTGTTCGTTTTTTTTTTTTGCGTACATTGAATGGCTATGGAGGTCCAGTAAAGAATAAATAGAAATCAACGGGTTCCATAGTTTAAAAAATTGTTGGAAACCACAGGTTTAAAGTAAGAATGAATTGCTCATCGTCAACCGTATTCTCTCTTCCGTGACCATCGTCAATCCCGGCCAAAAACGACCGAGGGGCGAGGCCGATGCGATGGATGACCAAGTCATCTTGCTTGCCTCACCTTGCTTTCAGCACTCCACAAAGCGTTGTTTCAGAGCTTTCCTATTCGTTGAACCATGAAGGTTTCTTCTGCCGACTTCACCGGATTCAGTCTTCATAAACATAAGTAGGAAAGCCCTAACTTACTAAGAGTCACTTACTCGTTAGCTACTTCCCACCAGTCGAAGCAGCTTGCTGGGCTTTGTTCGCCATTACATGCAAGCACGTACATGAATCCACAAATGAGAGTTGGCTTCCTGGTAGAGATCAGAGCGTACGATCCACCCCTATGATACCCTTCCTCGAGATGATACCCTTCCTCGACATCCCATCCATTCCATAAACCGAATACCACAGGCGATACGAACGCATATCGTCTGTCTGCATTTAGCCATTATATCACTATATACTCTTCAGATCGCATGATCATAAAAGTGCGATTATGATTCTACGCCAGTGGTTTAGTGATGGTTTTTCGAAGCGCTATCCTAGTTGTTTAATTGATTTGGTCTGTCTGGAAAACAGTAAGTGAAGTATTTCATAGCTTACTCCTTTTATATTATGTAAGCTCTGAGTGGAGACGTACCGAATCACTGAGATACTTAGAACAAAATAATATACTTTATATTTTATGATCAATAAATTCAACAAGAATATATTTGCCAATTCCTTTGTTGTACTTGTTAAGGCAAGTGATTTAATCAGAAATCGTGTGTGGAATATAAAGCAGTTACAATGTATTGGTCATTTTATACGTACATAAGTATATATATACATATACATATATATATATCTTATATATATGTGTATATATATACATATGTATATATATATATATATAACATATATATATATATATATATATATATATATATATGTATATATATATATATATTATAATATATTATATATATATAATATATATATATATATATATAATATATATACATACATACATACATACAGACATATATATATATATATACATATATATTTGTGTGAATTTATGCATGTATGTATTATACACACACACACACGCACACATACATATATGTATGTATATATGTACGCACACACACACATATATATATAAAAGCTATCATTTTTTCTTTTATTTTTCTTGTTTTATTTTTCTCTAGAATGTATCATCATCATTATCATCGTTATTAACTCAATAAGCTAGCAGAATCGACAACACGCCGGACAAAATGCTTAGCGGCATTTTGCCTGTCTTTGTGTTCTGAGTTCAAATTCTAGCGATGTCGACTTTGCCTTTCATCATTGGTGGTCATTAAAATAAGTACCAGTTGGACACTACGGTCGCTGAAATCGACAAGTCCCATCTCCCAAAATCTCTAGCCTGGTGCCTATAGAAGAAAGCATTATTACTGCTGTTGCTGTTGCTGTTTTGGTTATCATTTGGGTGGTAGACTAGCAGATTCGTTAAAACATCAGAAAATGCTTAGCGGTATTTAGTGATGGATCCTTAAGTTTTGTGTTCAATTCCCACCGAAGTCAACTTGGCTTTTCATTCCTCTATGGTGATAAATAAGTATGTGATTGATGTAATTGATTACACGTCTTACTTGAAAATTGCAGGTCGTATGTCTAAATCTAAATCGTGGTTGATAAATTAAAGTACCAAGGACTGTTATCATTATTATGATTACAAAATTCTTTCCCCGTCTTATCGGTATATAAAGATACCGTCATGCAAGCCAATTTATTTGACTGAGACAAAAAGTAATAATAATAATAATAATAATAATAATAATAATAATAATAATAATAATAATAATAATAATATAATAATAATAATGCCCTGATGCAGTACCAGGCAGTGGCTCTCATGGCTTCTGATCTTAATTGATTGGAAGTGTTATCATGTATATTGTTTTGTCTTGGTATAAAAGATGGGCTACAGCAAATATTCTGCTCAATACCACAGATTTGCTTGTCAGTTGTTTGACCTTAACCAGTTGAGCATGTCCCTTAGTGGCTGATGATATGTGCATCTCTTAATCACGAGCAGAAGTAGTGGGGGAGCATCATAGCCATGTGTTGAGAGGGATTCTTTGGGGTTTGAATAATTCACCTCTGGAAACATGGGTGGTTATTTCAACATCCTTAAACAACCCTTTTTGAGGGACCTTTTGAGCGGGATGGGCTACTCAACCTGAAGAAAATTCTAACTGGGCCCCACCTGCAAGGTCATGTGCTGTTTATCTTGATATGAGATCACCATGTCGCGCACATATGGTTGTGATGCATGTGCCTGGTGTACCCTTATCAGACGGGTAGTCATGATGGGTATATTGGGCTTCGTATATTTTACCCCAGTGTCATTTTGATGGCATGAACTACTCTCTCACTCAATAATAATAATAATAATAATAATGATGATGATAATAAATGCCTAGTACCAGGCAGTGGTACACATGGCTTCTGATCTTAACTGATTGGAAGTGTTATCATGTACATTGTTTTGTCTTGATATAAAAGATGGGCTACAGCAAATATTCTGCTCAATATCACAGATTTGCTTGTCAATTGTTTGACCTTAACCAGTTGAGCATGTCCCTTAGTGGCTGACGATATGTGCATCTCTGATCACGAGCAGAAGTAGTGGGGGAGCATCATAACCATGTGTCGAGAGGGATTCTTTAGCGTTTGAATAATTCACCTCTGGAAACCTGGGTGTTTCGTTCAACAACCACTGTCTGGTACAGCATTAGGGCATTTATTATTATTATTAGTAGTAGTAGTAGTAGTAGTAGTAGTAGTAGTAGTAGTAGTAGTAGTAGTAGTAGTAGTAGTAGTAGTAGTAGTAGTAGTAGTAGTAGTAGTAGTAGTAGTAGTAGTAGTATTGAGTGAGAGAGCAATGCAGGCCATCAAAGTGACAATGTGCGAAGCCCAATATACCCATCATGACTACTCGTCTGATATTTACAATCGTATATGTGTGACATGATGATTTCATCTCAAAATAAGCAACACATGATCTTGCAAGTGGGGCTCAGTTAGAATTTTCCTCGGGTTGTTTAAGAATGTTGAACGAAACACCCATGTATCCAAAAGTGAATTACCCGAGCTCCAAAAGAATTCCTCTCAACACATGGCTATGATGCTCCCCCACTACTTCAGCTCGGGATCAGAGATGCACATATCGTCAACCATTAAGGGACATGCTCAGCTTTCTTCTTTCAGGGTCAAAAACATAAGTACTAGTCGAGCACTGGGGTCGATGTAATCGACTTACCTCCTCCCTTAAAATTGGTGGCCCTGTGCCAAGATTTGCAGCATTATTATTGTTATTGCTTTTTCACAGCTTCTAACGCTGGAGATGTACTATGGTGTCAGCTGTACACTGCCAGTGAACTAAGGTAACACCTCTTATTTTTCGAGCACCTTCCGTAGTATTCGAGCGGTTCCAAGCAGTGCTGCTTTCTGCAAGTGCTCCACCCTTATTGCAGCCTCTATTTGTTCCTTGTATTTCTCAAGATTTTTACTCACTATTCCTAGGGCTCAACCGCTTAACTTCCCAAGCTAACCTGTCATATCTATCGACTTTTCTTTCTTCCTTATCGCATACCTTGTTGTCAGCTGGCCATGCTATATCTATGATCCAGCATAGTTTGCTCTCTTTCTCAATTAAGACGATGTCTGGCTTCCTATTCTCTATCTCATGGTCTCACTGAATCATAAAATCTAACAGGATCTTTTCATTATCATTTTCGATAATGCCTTCGGGTTTATGGTCATACCAATATTTTGCTGTGTCAAGTCCATACTTGTTGCAAAGCGCCCAATGGACAAGCGTTGCTATATTGTCGTGGCGTCTCTTATATTACTTCTGGGCTAGTGGCGTACATTGACTGATGATGATGATACTCTTTACTCTTTTACTTGTTTCAGTCATTTGACTGCGGCCATGCTGGAGCACCGCCTTTAGTCGAGCAAATCGACCCCGGGACTTATTCTTTGTAAGCCCAGTACTTATTCTATCGGTCTCTTTTGCCGAACCGCTAAGTGACGGGGACGTAAACACAACAGCATCGGTTGTCAAGAAATGCTAGGGGGACAAACACACACACATACATATATATATATATACGACAGGCTTCTTTCAGTTTCCGTCTACCAAATCCACTCACAAGGCCCGGGCTATAGCAGAAGACACTTGCCCAAGATGCTACGCAGTGGGACTGAACCCGGAACCATGTGGTTGGTTAGCAAGCTACTTACCACACAGCCACTCCTGCGCCTTAATTATGATGATGATTATTATTATTATTATTATTATTATTATTATTATTATTATTATTATTATTATTATTATTATTACTACTACTACTACTACTACTACTACTACTACTACTACTACTACAACTACTACTACTGCTGCTGCTGTTGCTGCTGCTGCTGCTACTACTACTACTACTACTACAGATGCTAGTGTGTAAATACAAAACGTCGTTACCTTAAATTATAAAGGTTACAAAGCTGAAGTATTTTGCTCACATAGTAAGAGCATAAGGTACGCAGAGGCTATCACTAGGAGAGATAAATGGCAAACGCTCAAGAAGGAAACCTAGAACAAACTGGCTGATAACATCGAAGACTAGACCAAGTTCTCATATGGTGTACGTGTAAGAATGGCAGGGAAGAGATCCGAATGGAAACCTGCTGAGAGAAGTTAACAACTTTCCGCATCTCATGACAGTCCTGAGTATGCATATGACGGTGGCATCAATGTATGCTACTTCCATGTGTGCAATCTTCGGGATTGATACAATGTTTTCTCAAAGGCAATGAACTGTAGAACCTTTACAGCGTTGCATAGAATGTTTTGCGAAATTCGTCCCGGCTCTTTGAAATATAAGGCACCGAGGTCATTGTGAGACTGGTTGCTCCTCACCTCTCTCTCTCTCTCTCTCTCTCTCTCTCTCTCTCTCTCTCTCTCTTCTCTCTCTTACTCACTCACTTACCCCTTGAATTGCACCACCTGTGATTCACCAATCCAACCTTATCACATGTCTCGCTGATTCATCCTGAGGATTACTTTAAAAGTATACGTGTCGACGGAATACTCAGCCGTTTCAGTATTGTACGTTATTTTCAGAAATAGAAATTCAGTTGATCGGACCACTGGAAAACAGTCACCATCGAAACCGACGTAGAACCCAAAGAATTTCTCCTGAGAGTAAACCGAACTTTTACAAAACCTCTTTGCCATTGAACTTTAATATTTTTTTTGCCCAATATACTTTGTATTGCCATTTACCATGTTTGGGCAGATGACAGAATCGGTGGAGCGCCAGACAAATTTAAAGTGCGGTATTTGATTACGTCCCTTGACGTTCTTCAATTCAGATCCACATCGACTTTCATCTTTCCAAGTTCGATTAAATTGATATCAGTCGATAGAATAATCACTGGAGGATTAATATAATGGATTTTAAAACACATTGTCATAGCATGGGTGCCGTCCAATAACTGAAACCTGTAATAGAAAAATAAATAGAGAAAAGCTTTTATCTGTATGTATACATGTATGTATATGTATGTATATATATGCATATGTATGTATGTATGTATGTATGTATGTATGTATGTATGTATGTATGCATGAATGTATGTATGTATTTATGTATGCATGTATGTATGTATATGTATGTATATGTGTTTGTATATATATACATATAAATATATGCAAAAATATATTATATATATATATATTATATATATATATATATATATGCATATTTTTATTGTATTGTATATATATATATATATACATATACATGTTTGTGTCTGTGTTTGTGTACATATATGTGTGTGCAGATAGATAGATAGATAGATAGACAGACAGACAGACAGACAGACAGACAGACTGACAGACAGGGGACAGATAGATAGATAGATAGATAGATAGATAGATAGATAGATAGATAGATAGATAGATAGATAGATAGATAGATAGATAGATAGATAGATAGATAGATAGATATTATGGACCTGTCTGGTGTAATACTTTATATGTTTAGACAGTCAGGGTTTATGTTTGTTTCTGTCTGTGTCTGTCTGTGTCTGTCTGTGTGTATGTGTGTTTATATGCGCGCGCGTGTTTAAGATGTTCTGTCAGAATACATGTACGGAGGCTGGTAGTAAGTTTTTCACCAACCACACATAAATATTGGTAGCTGTCATGTTAGCATATGAATTTAGAAAGTTTTTCAATGATAATCATATTGTTGGTGAAGCAGCTTAAATTTATTTTGTTTTGCTCGTATATATATATACATTATATGTAGTATATATAATGTATACATAATGTATAGTTTTGTCAAATGTATTCTTTTCTTTTGTAACGCTAGCTTTCATAGATCTTTCCTCAATATTGTACAGGGAGTCTATTTGACTTTCATATTATTTTCGTTATTTTCATTTATATTTATTATTATTTTCATTTTTTATTTCCATTTTATTTTATTCATTCATTTATTTATTTATTTCGCAGTTTAAGTATGTTCTTTAATGTTTCAGTTTTCGTTATTGAACTTCATGGTTTTTCTCTTTGAATTGTGTTTTGATTCCATAAACAATTCTATCGAGACCCTCCATTTCATTTTATAATCATTATTACTATTATTCTTATTATATTTTATTCATCAAAAAATTTCTGCTTGATTCTATTAATTTCAATAATAACATATTCATATAGACATCTTCAGCTTTCAGCTCTTAAATCATCGCTTTTTTTCCCCATGCAATTTTCCTTTATAATAAATCTTTGAAATTCAGTTTAAGATTCTACAAACGCGAGAGACGTTACATAAGCTCAATTGTACTATTTTAAACTATTACTATATATTATCAAATACATTTTTACATTCTAGAATTTGGAAACATCTACAGCCTTTTCATTTATTTATCTTCTTTCTTTCTTGAGCAGTGTTGTCATGTTGAAGTACTTAAGCATTTGTCTTCATCGGTACATTTAATGTTTGCTGTTAGTATATCAGTTCCATGGTGATAATACTGTGTTTCATTTTAAAATGCTTTTACAGCGATGTCTGGTATTTTAGCATCTCAGAAAAGTTGTCAATATAATGTTTGAATTGGTATTCTTTCTCGTCGTCTTCAGGTGATTTTCCTATACAAAATCAAACAGGGAACCGGCGTTTTTATTTCATTATTCGTCTCTATTCTAAGAAGAAACGTTAATTAAAATAAACTCCAAAATAGAATTAAATAAATAAATAAGGCAGTTATTCCTTCCAAATGTAAGTTGCAACAACAAATACTTAAGACGAATGATTTGAGACTTTAAAGGCGGCGAGTCAGCAGAAAGGTTAGCACGCCGGGCGAAATGCTTAGCAGTATTTCGTCTGCCGTTACGTTCTGAGTTCAAATTCCGCCGAGGTCAACTTTGCCTTTCATCCTTTCGGGGTCGATTAAATAAGTACCAGTTACACACTGAGGTAGATATAATCGACTTAATCCGTTTGTCTGTCCTTGTTTGTCGCCTCTATGTTTAGCCCCTTGTGGGTAGTAAAGAAATAGGTATTTCGTCTGCCGCTACGTTCAAAGTTCAAATTCCGCCGAATTTGACTTTGCCTTTCATCCCTTCGGGGTCGATAAATTAAGTACCAATTGTGTACTGCGGTCGATCTAATCGACTGGTCCCCTCCCACAAAATTTCGGACCTTGTGCCTAGAAAAGAAAAGGATTTGAAACTTTAAACTGGCTGACTGTTTATGCCTTAATCTGATATATTTGGATTGTCAATTGTCATATCGCAGCCTACTACTAACTTGGTGCCATCACCCTGCCAAGATCCTGTCCGAACATGTGGGCCTAAAAATAGAATGGCTGGTATTGCTTTCATAGCATAAATACCACGTGATCTGAGCTGACCAATAGAGGCATAAATACCGGGAAGTCATCTCGAATTTTTCTTAAAACATTCTGCACACACACACACACACACACACACACACTCCACACACACACACACACACACACACACACACTCTCATATACACACACGGTCCCTACACATTTTTCTCTCTCTGTATTTTTGTTCTCCTTCCATTTTATCCCGCTCATCTTTTTCTGTCGAATAGCTTAGGATCGAAACAGCTAAGACTTTTCCATTCTTTCCGAGTGTCTTGTAGTTCCCTCACCTGTCTTCGTCTTTTGTTCTCTGTAAATCTGAATTATACATATATATACATATACATATGTATCTATCTATCTATCTATCTATCTATCTATCTATCTATCTATCTATCTATCTATCTATCTATCTATCTATCTATTCTATCTATCTATCTCTCTCTCTCTCTCTCTCTCTCTCTCTCTCTCTCTCTATATATATATATATATATATATATAGATATATATTAGATATATATATATATATATTGCAATATGGAAGACAGTGAGTTTTTTTGAGCAGAAATACCTTGAAGATTATCATGCGTCTTCTACGATGCCAGTAGAGAGGTCGTTGCAATGATTTTTAGGGTTTGCTAAAATTAGCCCATTACAAAGGTTGTTATATCATTACTTCATTACTTAGAAATAGTATTTGACTTCACTAGCATTCATTGAAATAAATGCACTCACAATTAGCGCGTATATACATTTGTTTGCCATCTACTAATGAAAAATACTTTTCAACGTTGTCATACGAATAAAATTCAAAGAAAAAGAATGTAAATAACACAGCCCATTAGATACGCAGAAAAGTTTGCTATGTTAAAGATTTTTTATTGAAATTTATGAAGTAACGACCGATAAACGATTGTCTTGGTTAATAACCGTCCGCACAATCCAGCAATCCCCGGCGTTATGTTGCCCTACACATGAGATGGTTGATGGCAGTAGCCGTCAGGAGCCCGTAATTGGTAGGTGGCAAATAACTTTGGTACTATAAACATAGTGTGTTGCATAAATAAATGTGTGACAGTTAAAGTGAAGGGTTTCGTGTTCCGTACTACAATAATATCCGACGGAAAACTACCAAGTGAGTAGCTATTGTTTGTTGATTTCGGTCAACGATGGACATGACCACTTCTCTTGTTTGCCTACTAATTTCCTTTCACAACAGGCATTTAACGTGATACCACCAGAAACAACCCAATCGTGCTCATGGGGCTTTGGTAAGCACAAATTTTTTCGAGGAATTCCATTTTCATAATCAGGGTGCGTCGTTCACTATTCAGCATGTACAGGGCAGAAGCTTGCTGTCAACTTCAAGACCCATCCTTTTATTGTCCTCTGTCCTCCAGCCCCACGCCTAACTACCAACAGACTGTGTCCTCCACCATTCATGATCTCATTTCTTCTTCCCATCTTCCTCCCACCTCATCCAACCTCCTTGTTCGTACCCCATGCACCACCACTATTTACTTCCTTCCCAAAATCCACTTGCCTAACAATTCTGGCCGCACCATCGTCTCAGCCTAAAATTGCCCCACCAAAACGATCTCCAAGTACCACGACCGTGTCCTTGTCCCCCCCCCCCCGTAAACTCGCTCCCCTCACACATTCACGGTACTAATTATGCTCTCAGTTTAAATTTTTCTCCTCTTCTGGGCCTTCTCAACTTCTGTTCACTCTCGACATTAAATCTTTGCATACGGTGACCCCGCACAACGAAGGCCTTCTTGCGCTAAAACACTTCATTGACCTTCGGCCAGATCCTCAGCCTGATACCTCCACACTTCTACATTTGGCCAAACTTGCCCTCTCTCTCTCTCCCCTGCTTCTCGTTCGCGAGTGGTGTGTGGATCAGTCTAGAAGTTCTTCATAGAAAATTTGAAATTTAAAAATTTGTTTTCCATATTCTTAAACTCCGTATTTTCCCACGTAGATGAAAAAAATTTGCAAAAATTTAAGAATCTAAAATTTGGGCTGAGGAGGTATTTAAAATTTTGAAATCATGGCTTTTTGCATATTCGGAATATCCGTCATCGAAAACATATGAATCCGCTGAAAAAGAAAATCGGAAGGGTCGTATAGGTGAGGGCTGCAACCCCCTATATGGGCAAGAGCCAAAATTTGTTTAAAAGTGAGATAATATACCGATCCAAAAAATCAGGAGTCAAAAAGTGAAAGAATATTCTAGAGTCATTAAAAGTGAAAGAATACCACTGGAAAAAAATCAGAAGGGTCATATAGGGAGACTACAGCCCCCTATATGGACAAGTGCCAAAATTGGACACGCCACACAACACACACATACCAGTGAATTATACATACACACACACACACACACACACTATATATACATATATATATATATATATAGTATATATGTATATATATTTTGTGTATATATATAATATATATATACATAGATATTTGTGTGCATATATATATATTAGTACATGTATATGTATATATATGTGTGTGTGTGTACATATATATATGTAATTATATAATCTCTATATATATAAAGCTGAAGTTGTCTGTGCATGGCAGGTTTGGTAGCCTTCAACTAACACTATCTCCACCGAGACCCTGCAGCGCAAGTTGACCAAAATTGAGAGTATGATAGAAGGTTTGCTCTTCCTTCCGTAGAAGAAAAAATTCAAATCGGACCATGTTAACACCAAAAATTATTTACATCAAAAAGGTGCTTTTTTTCTATGAAAATCCCTATTTTTTTACGATTTAATGACTGCTGTGTCGCCATTTTTCGGAGTATTTCAATCAGAAAAATGTTCACTTAAATAGAATAACAAGCTACATAATGCAAACTTTTTACTTTTCAAATATTCCAATTCTAAAGGGTCTAAACAAACCCGAGCAACGCCGGGCTATACTGCTAGTATATATGTGTGTGTGTGTGCGTGTGTGTGTGAGAGAGAGAGTGTGTGTGTGTGTGTGAATGTGTGTGTTGTGTGTGTGTGTGTGTGTGTGCGTGTTTGTGTTGTGTGTGTGTGTATTGTGTAATTTTTAAACATAAGTGGAGAATAGTCTTATTCTATGAATTTATATGTATGAAAAGGAAAAATAGAACGATACGTTTTTTTTTTTCTCAGAATAATTGTTTCCGTATCGTAGTTCAAGTGAAAACATATTGATACACGTATGTTTAAGGTGTGTTTGGCATATATAATCTATGTAAACATATTACATGGCAGGGCCCCAGCCTTAGGGCTGAAACATATAAAAGAATGAATATATGATAAAAGTGAACTGGATGGAAGAGAACAAGGAGAAATAGGGAGTCAGGTGTTGCTTCGAGTCATTTCTATAGAAAAAAGTTTTAGGTTACATTTTTTTTAGTTTTGCAGATAAAAGGCATTTTTTTCTTGTTTTTGTGGGAGTTTTTTCTTTGTAGTTTAGGAAAAAAAGTCATATTTAACTGACCTGGATCCAGTCTCTCTGATTTCAGCTCCCCAAAGTTACAAAATTTTTCCATATTTTTTCCTCATTTAAAACCATGTGCGGTTTAATGACTAAATAGGTT
Organism: Octopus sinensis; assembly: GCF_006345805.1. Lineage (NCBI taxonomy): Eukaryota > Metazoa > Mollusca > Cephalopoda > Octopoda > Octopodidae > Octopus > Octopus sinensis. The sequence continues at coordinate 25,781 of NW_021832039.1, forward strand.
TAATGACTAAATAGGCATAGCGCCTACGACATTTCCTAAAAAAGGAACGCACACAGACATACAAACACACGTATAATATATACATATATATATATATACATAAATACATACATACGTATATACATACATAACCCACAGTATGGTAGAAGCCATAGCCACTCATAATAAAAGGGTGTGCTGGTGGAATGTCCCAGTGAGAAACCTCAATATCAACCGACCTGAGATAAGAATTTGGGATACAGAAGAAAAACTGTGTACAGTCGTGGAAATTAGCTGCCCAGCAGATGTTAACATAAAGCTGAAGATCAGTGAAAAAGAGAACATCTACGATGAACTATTGAGAAATCTGCAGTTACTCTATGCAGATTACAAGTTCAGGTGTATATCTGTTATCATTTGAGCCCTGGGATATGTAACATACCGTCTAAATATCAATCTTGAGAAATTAGGCTTTCCAAAACCAGAAAGGAGAAAGCTGATTCGAAAACTACAGATCCACTCCATCACGGGAACTGTTAAAATCCGTAAAACTTTCCAGAAGTTTATCCTTTAAATATATATGAGCATGTCTAGGTAGGCAAATATATGCATTAGAATAGATACATAAAACAAATCTGCACATATATACATACATACATACATACATACATACATACATACATACATACATACGTACAAGAATATCTTGTTGATGTTGAAATTCCAAGGAATGAGCCTTGGATGTAGGTTAGAAACCCGCTCTTACTCTATTGGCAAGAAATCTTGAAATAAAACTCAATAATGACATACGTACATGCAATCATGCATACATACAAACAAAAATACCTTGCTGTTGATGATGAAATTCCAATGAAGGAGCCTTGAATCTAGGATAGAAACCGACTCTTTCTCTATTGGCAAGAAATCTTGAAATAAAACTTGAAATAATGACATACATAAATGCATACATAAATGCATACATACATGCAATCATCCATACATACATACATACATAAAGGGTCCCATTTTTGCAATATAGTGAGTAGGAAAACTTCGATCATTTAAGATTACCCTTACAATTAGTGAGCACACTCACATATATCGTTTTGTGCCTGGGTGTATATGTTTATGTGTGCGTGTGTATGAGAGAGACAGAAAAGAGAGAGAGAGTGAGAGAGAGAATGTGTGTGTATACGCGAATTTACACGTATGTTTATTGTGCATGTATATGTGTATTTGATTACAGATTTTACCTAATGTTAAAAAATATCCACTTGCGTAAAATTCACAAAAATACATACAAAACACTCTCATTCACTTAAGACGTATGTGCTTGTGTGTCTACATCTAACGAAAATAATATTGTACTCACACTTATAGATATAAATGGAAACACACACATATGTATATGAGCATGTACACACAAGTTTATATATGTGTATATATATATATATATATGGAGAGGGGGAGAGAGATGGATAGATGATATACACATATGTATATGTATGTATACGTATATGTGCGTGTGTATATATGCTTAACATATTTATGTTTATATATATCTAAATATAGATATATATATATATATATATATGTATGTATATATATGTATATATATGCGTTTGTTTAGATATATAGAGAGAAAGAAAGAGAGAGTAACATATATAGATAGATACATACATACATACACACACACGCACACACACACACACACATATATATATATATACACAATGCACGCTTATTAATGTATAAACAAAAATACATACACAGATACCTATAAATCATTTGTATATTCATGTGGTATTCGTGGTCGTTTTTCCCGATTCCCTCCTCTCTCTCTCTCTCTCGCTCTCTCTCTCCACTATCCCTATAAATCTCTTTCATCCTTTCTCTCTTTCTCTCATTCCTTTCTCTCTCTCCCTTTCTCTTTCCCTCTATCCACGATGCCAATAACTCTCTTTTTCTCTCTCTCTCTTTCTCTTTCTCTCCCCTCATCTTTCTCCATCACTCTCTTTCTCTCTCTCCCTCTCCCTCTATTTCTCTCCCTCTCTCTCTCCCTCCCCCCCCCTCTCTCTCCCTCTCTCTCCTATTCACCCACACAGCGAGATCCATTTCGATACATCGTTCTGATGCGAGCAATTCAACTCAGCCCTGAACGAAATGCCGCCATGTCAGTCTAAGATTTATACACCAAACAGCAAAGTAGAATTGCGTAAAACATACCTTTCAATAAAGCTGGAGGGGAAATAGTTTTAGTGAAAAGCTCTCCAGCCACTTGGCATCAACAAAGGCAAAAATCACTCTTCACATAAGTGATTACGAAATAGCCTCTACACGACAAACCAAGTTGCAAATAACACATTAACGCTGTGCTGCCGTCTATTGGACGGATAATTTCCTCCAGGGTGATAACTCTAAATTATTATTCTGAAGAAAAAAAATAAGGAAAATATTACAACAAAAAAAAAATGAGTATCAAATGAGCTGAAAGAAAAAAAAGCAAAAACATAGAAAGGCATGATTTGCTAGGTCAAAGTTTCTTTGAGAATAGAGGTTCCGAGAGAAAAGAAAAAAAAATTTCTTAAGGCTATGAAAAAAAAAAAGCAAGGGAAGATTCTAATGTGTTTGCAATAAAATTTGGAGATGTTTACAGAATGAAATGAACACACAATTTTTACTTATTTACTTTTAATTATTATTATTATTATCATTATTATCATTATCATTATTATTATTATTATTATTATTATTATTATTATATTATTATTATTATATTATTATTATTATTATTGTTGTTGTTGTTGTTGTTGTTGTTGTTGTTGTTGTTATTATTATTACCACCGCCATCATTGCTACCATGATCATCATCCTCATCATCACCATTATCACTCTCACCATGATCAGGAACAGAGCGGCAGCAAGTATGAGAATCCTCATCGCCAACATTGTCATGATCGTCGTCACCTTCATTTTTACGCTTGTTTTGCTCTATTAAAAGCATTTGCCTCTGTAGACCTTCAAGGTATATATATATATATAAATGTTTGTGTATACATGCATACACTCACACGCATACATATATATATGTGTGTGTGAGTGTATATACATACATATATATGCATAATATGTATGTATATGTATATGTATGTATGTGTATATGTATATATGTACGTACGTAGATATATATATCTGTGTGTGTGTGTCTGTCTGTCTGTGTGTATGGTGATAGATGAGATTGAGAGCTTGTATGCTTCAATTGAGGGGCATTCCATTTAAATAGTTTTAAGTGTAAATGAAACGTGGGTCTGGAATGAAGTTGAAGGTTCTTCCCCACGTCTCCCTCTAGCTCCGAGTCTATCTATATACCTATATATATATGTGTGTGTGTGTGTGTGTGTTGATAACTGGCGAAGAATTAGGAACAACTAAACCCCACGCATTCCCGACTTTTCTTAGCAGTAAGTTTGTGTATATATATCTGTGTGTGTGTGTGTGTATGCGCGCGTGTGTGTATATACACACACACACATACATACATATGTATATATACATAAATACACACACACTCACACACAAACATATATTCTTGTGTTAGTGAATGTGAATGCGCATCTCTATTAATGCGCGCGCGCGAGTGTGTGTGTGTGTGTACTTGTGAGAATATGCTTATGTATTTTGAGCGTGATTGTGTGTCTGTGTGTGCAAAAGGGGTGGAGATAGGGAGTGGAGAAAGAAAGGAGTGAGGCATGGGACGGAGGAAGGGAGAGGGAGAGGAGAGAGAGAGAGAGAGAGAGAGAGAGAGTTTTAATGAGTCCCTCATTTCTGAGGTAATCAACCCAGCGAGAGGGCGAGAATTTTGTGAAGTTATTGTCCAACACAACTACTACTAGCACTACTACTACTAGCACTACTACTACTAGCACTACTACTACTAGCACTACTACTACTAGCACCACCATCACCACCACCGCTACCACTTCTACCACCACCACAGCCACTACTATTACTACAACTACTACTAATTGTTGTAATTACTTTTTTCGAAGACTCCAGGCAAATATTCGAGCTTGACACTGCAAACCATCCATATACTATGGACAAATTACGCAGCGCTCCACTACATGTAGTAGGGAACTGTGCCTCCACAATATAGTATGAGGCAGAGTTTCTTGCTGTATATAGGCCCTTTCTTATGTATTAGAAACCCGGCACCGCTTTATGTAACGTGTACTTTTTTT
>NW_021832040.1:5000-7500 GCF_006345805.1 Octopus sinensis
ACTCTTTTACTTGTTTCAGTCATTTGACTGCGGCCATGCTGGAGCACCGCCTTTAGTCGAGCATATCGACCCCAGGACTTATTCTTTGTAAGCCTAGTACCTATTCTATCGGGTATCTTTTGCCGAACCGCTAAGTTACGGGGACGTAAACACACCAGCATCGGTTGTCAAGCGATGTTGAGGAGGGGGCGGACAAACACAGACACACAAGCACACACACATATACATACATATACATATATACGACAGGCGTCTTTCAGTTTCCGTCTACCAAATCCACTCACAAGGCTTTGGTCGGCCCAAGGTGCCACGCAGTGGGACTGAACCAGGAACCATGTGGTTTGATTTCTTCCTCTTCTTTTCTGGGTATCTTCGAAGTTTTTGTTTCCGATGGTGATGGAGCACAGCCCCTTGGTACGGCCCCGGGCTTGTCTTACAAACGATTTAGGCTCAATTCCAGTGACTTTTATTGTTACTTTGAGTTGGTCCTTGTATCTTTGAAGAGGTCAACCCAGTGGCCTTTTTCTTGAAGTGAGCCAACAGAATAAAACTTGGCGTGGTAACGTTGATTCTTCCATTCTTGCTGCATGCTCTGACCACCGAAAAAAGATATATATATATATATATATCCATCTAAAGAAATACTGAATTTTTCAAAATTCATCATTCCTTTACAATTAAAGCGTGGAAAACATATATTAACAATTCAAACACACATAAAAACTGTTAACTTCACTAAAACATTTATTATTTGCTATCAAAATATTTTACGAAATTCAAAGCTTTTGTGTTTCTGAATGGTTAATGTCTTTCATATAATAATTGTTTTAGTTTCAGCTCACGGTCTCAAATCAAATCAGTTACCGGACTAATATATCTCCGAAGCTTTGTTTTTGTAATTCAACTAATTATAATTATTTTCATTAAATCATATTGGCATTGATTCATTCATGTTAAACGAGAACCATTCTTTGGTAAAACTGACCATTTATCATCAACAGCTTCCCTAATATAATCACGATTAATTATTGCATTGACGAAAAATCCAAGAGAAACGAATTCGGTTATTATTTCTTGCATAGCTCCGGTTTATTATTACAATAAAGAACATTTCGCTTTTGCGTTTGATTTATAAGATTCTTAATGTGAACTCGAGTGTTGAAGCATATTTTGTTGTATCCCGGATAGGTCATTACACCAATAATAAACTCCCGCACTGGTTCTATTTCAATCAGATTATTATCACTCAATTCGATAACATTTAAGCAATTAGCTGATCACTTGTTTGATTAATAGTTCGTGTAATTAAAATTAGCTAAATTTGTCAAAATCCTTTCGTCACTATTCGCGAACTCATCAATACAAGTTAGTAAATTAGTGAAATAAACGTAAATTAGTTGACTAATGATAATAATAATAATAATATAATAATAATAATAATAATAATAATAATAATAATAATAATAATAACAACAAAAGTGAAATAAAATCACTGCGTGCGTTTATTATTGGTACAATGACTCTCTTGAGATACAATAAAGAAGGTTTCTATTATTATTATTATTATTATTATTATTATTATTATTATTATTATTATTATTATTATTATTATATGTGTGTGTGTGTGTGAGTGAGTGAGTGAGTGTGTGAGCGTGTGTGAGTGTGAGTGAATGAGTGAGTGTGTGAGTGAGTGAGTGAATGAGTGAGTGAGTGAGTGAGTGAGTGAGTGTGTGTGTGTGTGAGTGAGTGAGTGAGTGTGTGAGTGAGTGAGTGAGTGTGTGAATGAGTGAGTGAGTGAATGAGTGAGTGTGTGAGTGAGTGAGTGAGTGAGTGAATGAGTGAGTGAGTGAGTGAGCGAGTGAGTGAATGAGTGAGTGAATGAGTGTGTGAGTGAGCGAGTGAGCGAGTGAGTGAATGAGTGAGTGAGTGTGTGAGTGAGGGAGTGAGTGAATGAGTGAGTGAATGAGTGAGTGAGTGAGTGAGTGAGTGAGTGTGTGAGTGAGTGAGTGAGTGAGTGAGTGAATGAGTGAGTGTGTGAGTAAGTGAGTGAGTGAGTGAATGAGTGAGTGAGTGAGTGAGTGAGTGAGTGAGTGAGGGAGGGAGTGAGTGAGTGAGTGAGTGAGTGAATCGATTTATTCCGGAGAAGATTCATCGATATCAATTGGAATTTTTGAGAAAAGATCATTGTAAACTATTTTTAAATGGTATAAAAATTGCTTTACAGCTATTTGTTGCTTAATAACCAGGAATTACCAAGAAATGCCAAGCAATTTCAGTTATTTCCCATTGCATTTTCATCAAATTTCTCAGGAATTTGGAATTCACAAATCCCGAGAGAGAAGCCCTATTAATTCTGCTAGACTATTTCAATACAGCATTCAGTTAACTGCCATCAAATACATGCGAACAGGCGCAGGAGTGGCTGTGTGGTAAGTAGCTTGCTAACCAACCACATGGTTCCGGGTTCAGTCCCACTGCGTGGCACCTTGGGCAAGTGTCT
>NW_021832040.1:15000-22500 GCF_006345805.1 Octopus sinensis
CATGTCTTCGTCTCAAATGTCTCTTGAAGTGGTAGAGGCAAGGACTGAAAGAAGTATTTTGGCTGTAGATGTTTTTGTGTTTTGATGTTTTATCCGTTGTTATTGCTTGTGGCTTTATTTTTCATCTTTTGTTTTTGTGTAGCTTTTGTTTCTGTTTTGGCTTTTTGTTTTGGTTTTGTTTCAGATGAAAATTATTTCGTATGGGACGGCAGACCAGCAAAGGGTTTTTGTATTTTCAAAGAAAGCAAATAAAGAGACCCTTCCCCATATGCATGTGTGCGTGTGTATATATATATATATATGTGTGTATACGCGCGCGTGTATGTATTTATTTATGCATGTATGTGTCTGTCTCTCTGTATGTGTGTGTCCATATATATATATATATATATATATATATATATATGAATGTATGTATACACACACACACACACACACATATATATCTTTGTATATGTATCTCGCTTTCTCTCTCTCTCTCTCTCTCTCTATATATATATATATATATATAATATATATATATATGTGTGTGTGTGTGTGTGTATATATATATATATATGTATATATGTATATATATATATATATATATATATATATATATATATATATATATATATATATATATATATGTGTGTGGTGTGTGTATATATATGTGTATATATATATATATATTATATATACATACACACACATGACTTACAATGTGGAATCCGAGGGATGGATCTGATGGTGGTCTACGTCAGCAATTTCTTATTTCATTGAAGACTCCGTTGACGACTTTGGTAAGTTGACTTGGCCAGAGAAGTGATGTTTCTAAAGTTTCGCGTAATTACCCATTATCCAAAATTTGGGGCGATAAAAACATACACGCCACATAACAATAATAATCATCACAAAGTTATATGAGACCTAAAGGGAATAAAACATAGAAGAAAGATTCGAAGAAGCTTGTATGTACGATCTCGCTTGAAGACGAAGCGTTTTCCTCTTCTCTTTGTGTATGGATTTTATTTGAGCCTAATTTCTGGAGAACATCACAGACTGAGCAATAATAAATCTCTGAACTAGATGTAAATAGTAACTGCACGACAATGTGAGGTATACTAGCCATCTCAATATGGCTAACCACTAAGGGTGGGTGTAACTGTAGATTGTAGCCCCAGGAGAACATCGTCTCCAGCTGGCTTTATTATTGCTTGCATACAGTTTTTCGAGATCAGTGACGAAAAGTTACTGGAAGAACGATATAAGGATTTGCATTGGAACACATTTTCATCGAAAACCGGTGATTGTCGTACGCTGATGACAGGTCAATACCTAGAAACTGCAGTCCGTGCGTATCACTTAGGTTGACGAGGGAGGGATTACCTCCCTTTGCAAATACCATAAGAGCACAGGAGTGTGCCCAAAGCCAGCTGGAGACGATGTTCTCCTGGGGCTACAAGCTACAGTAACACCCACCCTTAGTGGTTAGCCATATTGAGATGGCTAGTATACCTCACATCACAGACTGAGACGTAGTTGAAAGAATGATTGTGAATTGCCACCGGATTGCAAATCGCTTCGGCGTTGTTACGGACGTCAAGCAAATACCAGCGTTGCTTGTCGAGCCAACTGGTAGCACATTGAAGAAATAAAAATGCGCTATAGATCTTCGTGTATGGATCTTCAATATTATAGTTACGAAGATGCGCGGTAAAAAAATGGTTGACCCTCGTAGATGGGTGCTGGGAAGAGGTTTAGTAGATGGAGACGCATGTCGGATACTAAGAGCTGGGGCGAGTGGATTTGCTAGGTTGAACTTTTGATTAGAAGGTCAAATAGATTTTTATCCCTTTTGAAGGTTATGAGTGAAAGGTCGGGAAAGGCAAAAGTAGTTACGGGGTCTAATTTCAGAAAGCGAAAGTTACAAAAAGAGGATGTACAAGAGTTACTGTGTTGTAGGGTGGAAGGCAAGGATGGAAGGAATTTGAATAAGAAGAATGCGGATGAATGGCGGAAGTGCGGCAGTACGGTTGTTATTGGACTTGTTTTGATGATGGACGTCATTTACGACTGGCAGGAGTTACTCAGGTGAGAGGGAAAAATGTTGAGGTTTTTTTCAACATTGAAATGAAGTCGAGGTTTTTTGTCACAGAAGCGTTGCAGCTGGAGCAATTTGTAAGAGGGGTGGGATATGACAGAGTTAGCGTGAGTGTGATGCAAAGAAGAAAAATCGAGTTATGAGCAAGAATCTGTAGATGTGAAGAGATGTGTGAGTGTGTGTGTGTGTGTGTGTGTGGTGTGTGTGTGTGTGTGTGTGTGTGTGTGTGTGTGTGAGAGAGAGAGGTGGGGGTTAACAAGGAGAATAATTAGGATAAACTGGATACAGACAATTTTGATCTCACTCGTAGTACTTTCTTCTATAACTTCCGGCCGAACAAAGCCTTGAAAGTGGATTTGGTAAACGGAAACTAAAAGAATCTTGTCGTGTATATATACATGTGTGTGCGTGTGTGTGTGTGTGCGCGCGCGTGTGTGTGTGTGTGTTGTGTTTGTCCACTACCACCGTTTGACAACCGGTTAAGTTTGTTTACGTTCCCTTAACTGAGTGACTCAGTAAAAGAGGACAATAGAATAACTATCAGACTTTGAAATAATTATCGGGATCAATTCGTTCGACAAAAATCCTTGAAAGCGATGCTTCAGTTCAATGACTGAAACACGGGAAAGATAATAGATAATCCTTATCTGAAAAAAAATCCATTGTAAGTTGGTAAATGACTCACATTTTTTAATGCTCAATGAAGCTGGTACATGACTCACATTTTATATTCTCAATGCAGTTGGTAAATGACTCACATTTTTTAATGCTCAATGAAGCTGGTACATGACTCACATTTTATATTCTCAATGCAGTTGGTAAATGACTCACATTTTTTAATGTTCAATGAAGCTGGTACATGATTCACATTTTTTATGCTCAATGCAGTAGGTAAATGACTCACAGTTTTCTTATGTTCAATGCAGTTGGTAAATGACTCACAGTTTTCTTATGCTAAATGCAGTTGGCAAATGACTCACATTTTTCTTATGCTCAGTGCAGTTGGCAAATGACTCACAGTTTTCTTATGCTCAATGCAGTTGGTAAATGACTCACAGTTTTCTTATGCTAAATGCAGTTGGTAAATGACTCACAGTTTTCTTATGCTCAATGCAGTTGGCAAATGACTCACAGTTTTCTTATGCTAAATGCAGTTGGTAAATGACTCACAGTTTTCTTATGCTAAATGCAGTTGGCAAATGACTCACATTTTTCTTATGCTCAATGCAGTTGGCAAATGACTCACAGTTTTCTTATGCTAAATGCAGTTGGTAAATGACTCACAGTTTTCTTATGCTAAATGCAGTTGGTAAATGACTCACAGTTTTCTTATGCTCAATGCAGTTGGCAAATGACTCACAGTTTTCTTATGCTCAATGCAGTTGGTAAATGACTCACAGTTTTCTTATGCTCAATGCAGTTGGTAAATGACTCACAGTTTTCTTATGCTAAATGCAGTTGGTAAATGACTCACAGTTTTCTTATGCTCAATGCAGTTGGCAAATGACTCACAGTTTTCTTATGCTAAATGCAGTTGGCAAATGACTCACATTTTTCTTATGCTCAATGCAGTTGGTAAATGACTCACAGTTTTCTTATGCTCAATGCAGTTGGCAAATGACTCACAGTTTTCTTATGCTAAATGCAGTTGGCAAATGACTCACATTTTTCTTATGCTCAATGCAGTTGGTAAATGACTCACAGTTTTCTTATGCTAAATGCAGTTGGTAAATGACTCACAGTTTTCTTATGCTCAATGCAGTTGGTAAATGACTCACAGTTTTCTTATGCTAAATGCAGTTGGTAAATGACTCACAGTTTTCTTATGCTCAATGCAGTTGGCAAATGACTCACAGTTTTCTTATGCTCAATGCAGTTGGTAAATAACTCACATTTTTCTTATGCTCAATGCAGTTGGCAAATGACTCACAGTTTTCTTATGCTCAATGCAGTTGGTAAATAACTCACAGTTTTCTTATGCTAAATGCAGTTGGTACATGACTCACATTTTTCGTATGCTCAATGCAGTTGGTAAATGACTCACATTTTTTATGCTCAATGCAGTTGGTAAATGACTCACATTTTTTATGCTCAATGCAGTAGGTAAATGACTCACAGTTTTCTTATGTTCAATGCAGTTGGTAAATGACTCACATTTTTCTTATGCTAAATGCAGTTGGCAAATGACTCACATTTTTCTTATGCTCAATGCAGTTGGCAAATGACTCACAGTTTTCTTATGCTCAATGCAGTTGGTAAATGACTCACAGTTTTCTTATGCTAAATGCAGTTGGTAAATGACTCACAGTTTTCTTATGCTCAATGCAGTTGGTAAATAACTCACATTTTTCTTATGCTCAATGCAGTTGGCAAATGACTCACAGTTTTCTTATGCTAAATGCAGTTGGTACATGACTCACATTTTTCGTATGCTCAATGCAGTTGGTAAATGACTCACATTTTTTATGCCCAATGCAGTTAGTAAATGACTCACATTTTTCTTATGCTCAATGCAGTTGGCAAATGACTCACAGTTTTCTTATGCTCAATGCAGTTGGTAAATAACTCACAGTTTTCTTATGCTACATGCAGTTGGCAAATGACTCACAGTTTTCTTATGCTCAATGCAGTTGGTAAATAACTCACAGTTTTCTTATGCTAAATGCAGTTGGTACATGACTCACAGTTTTCTTATGCTAAATGCAGTTGGTAAATGACTCACATTTTTTATGCTCAATGCAGTTGGTAAATGACTCACATTTTTTATGCTCAATGCAGTTGGTAAATGACTCACATTTTTCGTATGCTCAATGCAGTTGGTAAATGACTCACAGTTTTCTTATGCTCAATGCAGTTGGCAAATGACTCACATTTTTCTTATGCTCAATGCAGTTGGTAAATGACTCACATTTTTCTTATGCTCAATGCAGTTGGTAAATGACTCACATTTTTCGTATGCTCAATGCAGTTGGTAAATGACTCACATTTTTCTTATGCTCAATGCAGTTGGCAAATGACTCACATTTTTCTTATGCTCAATGCAGTTGGCAAATGACTCACATTTTTCTTATGCTCAATGCAGTTGGCAAATGACTCACATTTTTCTTATGCTCAATGCAGTTGGCAAATGACTCACATTTTTCTTATGCTCAGTGCAGTTGCTCGTGAGATTCTTCAAATTATCAAAATACAAAGAGATATCGACCTCAGTACTTGACTGGTACTTCATTTTCTCAACCCCGAAAGGATGATAGGCAAAGTTGACACCGGTGGCATTTGAACTCAGGACGTAAAGACGATTGAAATGCCGCTTCGCATTTAGCCCGGCGTGCTAACGCTTCTGCCAACTCGCTGCCTTAAATAGTATTAACGATGAGGATGATGATGATGATGAGGATGATGATGATGATGAGGATGATGATGACTGCGAATTGATGTAACTTTTCACGAAGTTTAGATGAGCGAAATGCAATTTGTAATCAAATACTGATTGGTTTTGTTTATTGAACTGAATAATATTTCGACAGCACAGCTGTGTTTTTCAGGTTCAAAATGAAAAATACAAAATTATGCAGAAATTCGAAATTTCAACCGGCCTATCCTGCGTTCCTTCCCAAACCGAAAGACGTCATCAAGTTTCACTTGTTTGTAACTGGTATATAAAAAAAAAGAAAGAGTAAAAGAAGAAAAACATAGAAAAGAAAGAGAACACTTAGTTTAAAAGTTTAGCATAAATCTCATGAAATTCTTCTGTCATTTTTGTTCATTCCTTCAGGGCGTGTTGCTACTAACTGACAAATATATTCATCTTCATGTTTTTTGATGACTGAAAATTCAGTGGAGTCAGAATATATTCTGCGAATGTGTATTTTCAGGTGTTCGTCAGAGTTACAGTAGTTTGATGTAAGCTGCTCAGAAAGTTCTGTTGAAGCAGTGAAATTCTGCCTGATGTCTTACCTATGCCCTTTAAAGTGTTAGCTTGGTTTTTGTTTTGTACAACGAACGTAAATCATGCACATACAGACATATTTATAGACTCGCGTATTTAAGTGGAAATAATTTAAGAAAAGTCTTATAAAATATGCAATAATTAAAACAAAAGAAAATAAAACATGGAAGATAACAGATTAGGTTGAGTTAGGCACTCCGCAAAAGTGTTTGCTTGATCATTTCTCAAACTGTGTTTGAGTGCAACCTAATGCACCGATAGGAATTTTTTTAGATTTCTAACGATGAACACCACGATCTTGAGGATATTATATTCTTTTTAAAATTCGATATAATGTTTTTACTTTAATTTTAAGAGAGGTTTATCGTTTGCATGTGGTTTATATTCTGATCTTTACTGTTTATGTGCCATTGTATCTTCCTCCGAAAATCTGTGACACTACTGATGCGTACTTTTTTCCTGTTAGCTGTTTGATTTTCAGAGTACAGTGAATCTCATTTTTACTTTATCCTTCGCATTCTCTTCTTTTATTTCCTTGAGGAAGAATTTCGTTGTCCCTTAGAAGAAATTGTTCTTCCTCACAAGTTTTCATTGCTTTGTGTTATACCTTTAAGTTTGTGCGATTTTCTCTTTTTCCCTTTTGTGTTTTCCCCTAGATATTTCTTCCTTATCACCGCACAGTGAAGGTGTGGTATTGTGTATAATAAATAGGAGATAATGTATTTGTTTGAGCAGAAGCAAATGACCTAGTGGCTAGAGCAGCGGACTCACGGTCGAGGAATCACGGGTTCGAATCTCAGACTGGGCGATGATTGTGTTTATGAGCGAAACACCTAAGCTCCACGCGGCTCCGGCAGAAGGTAATGGCGAAATTCTACTGACTGTTTAGCCATCACTTTCTCTCTTTCCTCCTGCATCTTGCAGCTCATCTGCGACGGACTGGCGTCCCGTCCAGGTAGGGAACCTATACGCCAACGAAACTGGAAAACCGGCCCTTATGAGCCAGGCATGGCTCGAGAAGGAACAAAGAACAATAATGTATTTGTTCATCTATTTGCAATAAAGGTCCTTCTCATATTTCCTTTGATGGCATTAGTGTTTTAGTTGATGATGCTCTCGCAACTTCCTTCTGCTGTTGCTTCTCCGTGTTTTCATTTTCATTTTCCTTATTTTTATTTAGTTTTCCTAATTTTGGGGGGACATTCAACTCTAAAGTATCTTTTTCTCCGACAAATAGGCGCAGGAGTGGCTGTGTGGTAAGTAGCTTGCTTACCAACCACATGGTTCCGGGTTCAGTTCCACCGCGTGGCACCTTGGGCAAGTGTCTTCTATTATAGCCGACCAAAGCCGACCAAAGCCTTGTGATTGGATTTGGTAGACGGAAACTGAAAGAAGCCCGCCCGTCGTATATATATATGTTTGTGTGTGTGGTGTGTGTGTGTGTGTGTGTTTGTGTGTCTGTGTTTGT
>NW_021832041.1:2500-33468 GCF_006345805.1 Octopus sinensis
TTATATACATATTCAAAACGTTTCTCGTATATACATACATACATACATACTTACATATATATATATATATATATATATATATATGGTGTGTGTGTGTGTGGTGTGTGTGGGTGTGTGTGTGTGTGTATGTGTTGTGTGTGTGTGAAAGAGACACACAACACAATTAGTAAGATTCGTTACAGAAACCTCGTTGGGCTCAGGCCAATCATTTTGTCAAATTCTTTTGCAGATAAATTTTTATCAGTGAGAACACTTACATCATTAGTCAATGAGTATTTTCTATACAGTCTATATACCTATACATTCTATATACCTATCCGTCTTTATATTGATCTGTTTATTTACATATCTAAATGCTTACATACAGAAATAAAAAAAATAAAAATAAAAATAAAAAATATATAAAAAATATATAAAAATAACTAAAAAAAACGGCATACACACACTCACACCCACATACATACATACATACTTACATTTATCTACCTGACAGTCCACTAACTATTCTACTCTACCTGTGTAAACTGTGGGTATGGAGGTATAGTATTTACTGTGTATATTTCCTATTTAATATTGGGGATGTTTTATTTATAAGGACGTACTCCCGTATTTGTCTCAGTGTTGGGTCTTTTGGGTGCTTGGATAAGATGCGGATGTCAAGTTGACCCAAGTTACCTCCATGGTGGTCTTTGGCATGTTGGTAGAGTATGGAGGACTGTTTTCTGTCGTCATATTGTCTTAGATGTTCATTTATCCCTTCCGCAATGCTCCTACACGTCTCCCCTATGTACATCATGTTCATGTCCTTACAAGCACATTCTATGCATCTTATGCTGTAAACTACATTTTGAGTTCTACAGTTAATACCAGGGCTAATTCTACATACCATGCAGTTATCATTGGTGTATATGGTATTCTTAAACGGGTGTGTCCTACATAGTTGTGATCTGACGGAGTTCCCTGGCTTTTCAACAATTTTAATGTTGAGTTTGGTCTCCTTCAGAGTTTTTCTAAATCTGTGGGCTAGTTCTTCATGGGCTGTGGTCTCTACAAACATCACTCCTTGATATTTGTCGGTTTTCTACCACGTGTTCGCCCTGTTTGATTTGTCACAAGTTCTTTGTATTCTATTCCATTCTTTGTTTCTCTATCTAGGGCAGGCACCACTGGTATCATTACGTATAATGTTGTCTAATTTCTTTCTAGCCCGCTGTATACTCGAACCCTATCTTTCTGATCATATCCAGAGAACTGCATGCGGTGCATGAAGTTCTGTATATGTTTCTTCATTTCATAGGGTTCGCATTGTGGGGACACATTGTTCATTATTCTAACTAAGTCTACTATCAGTATGTTAATTTTCATGTTGTGTGACAAAGCTGAGTTCTTGTGAACAACATATTTTAAAGTTATGGGTTTCATATAATAAGAGTGGAGGAGCTGCACTCTATTGTTCACAGTCTCTAACCAAAGTTCGTTATCAAGTACAGGTAGTCTATTGTTAGGGTTCTTAGTGGGGTAATCTATAGTTACCTTGATACTTTGGTGAATGGAGTTAGCTATTTGCTGGATGCTCTCCATTACGTTCTTCTCAATCTCTACATTACCGTCACTAGAGTTGGTTCTAACTATTATATTAATGTCATCTACGTTTATTTCTGTATGTAAGCATTTAGATATGTAAATAAACAGATCAATATACAGACGGATAGGTATATAGACTATATGAACAGACACATATGGAGACACGGATCTACACATATAAAGATGCACATCCATACATACAAACATGGTACATAGTTACATAACACACACACACACAGACATGCACACACAAGGAGACAGAGGTGCATATATATACAAACACACACATACATAGAAAATACACAAACACGGACATGCAAGCATATAAATATGCAGGGTACGTACATACAGATGCACACACATACATACATATGCATACACACACATATATACATACATACACATGCAAACATACACACACATATATACGTACATGCATGTATAGGCACACACACATACTGACACACTGACCCACACACATGCGCACAAACAAGCAAAAGGGAACGCAGTGTAAATAACGGAAGAGTCAAGACTATTGAAAAGGTTGCAAGACGCAACGAAAATTTTAGAAAATAAAAATAAGAAATAAGTGGAAATTTTACCGGGGAGTGTGTTAAATAATAAGGTACTAAAAGAGAATGACTCTCCCCAGACACATCAGAATATGCTTCAACACACGAACTCACATAAAGAATCTTGCAAACCATATTATTATTATTATTATTATTATTATTGTTGTTGTTGTTGTTGTTGTTGTTGTTATTATTATTATTATTATTATTATTATTATTATTATTATTATTATTATTATTATTGTTATTATTATTATTATTATTATTAATTATCTTATTATTATTATTATTATTATTATTATTATTATTATTATTATTATTATTATTATTATTATTAACAATGACAACAGAAATGACAATATTAATAATAAAATAATGGACGTACTAGTCAATTAACAAAGAAAGAAGTCCTACGAAATCGTAAGCAAGAATATTTAGAATGAAAGCACGTAAAAATATTCACACCTACACATATATAGACGCAAAAATATTCTCTTCTTTTTACCCTCTTTTTTCGTGCGTATGCACGCATACACGTATCAAAGTGACCTATTTTGCTGTGTACCAACATGCAAAATTCCTGTCGTCTTTCCTAGATTCCTCACGGTCATGTACCAAAACCAACTGGTGTTGTTATCAGCTCCCTTGCTAATGTTGATCCTTCTTAAATCGCCTCCCCTTCTTGTCATTTTTCTCAAGACCTTGCACCAACTCCTCCACCACCGATGACGTCGCAATCGCACCCTACCTCCGATGTTTGCTGAATGTAGAAGACAGAATGTGAGAAAACAATGTGTCCTGGTCAGTCCTGGCGATACTGATGTTTTATTTAGTCTCTGACTAAATGAAACCAACAAAAATACACACAGACAGACATACAGACAGACGAAGAGACTGAGACGACTGGACGTATGTCAGAGTTGACCCTGAAAAACCATCATCGTACTAAAGTATAAATATTAGCATTTGTTCTTACTGTAGTTGTTTGTTGTTTGGAAGATGGACGTGGAGGGTGGAAATTCTTTTATTTTACTTTATTTATTTATTTTTTTTGTATTTTTGTGTGTCTTGTTTAGTTTGGTTTTATTTAATTATTTATTGTTTGATTTTATGTTTCTTTTCAGTGACTGATATGTCAGTTGGTTCAGTTTTGCAATATGACTGGTTGGCTGGTTGGCCGGTTGGTTGCAACATTGGTTGACTGAAGGAGCTGACTTGTTCGTTCTTTTAATGGCTGGTTGGCTTGTTGAATGGTTAGCTCATTCTTTGATGGATTAGTTCGCTTTAGGCTATTTGTTGATTGTTTAGGTGGTTAGATGGTTGACTAGTTGGCTGCTTGGTTGTTCGATGGTTGATTAGTTGGTTGGCAGCTTGATTAGATGCTTATTTAGTTGACTAATTAGTAATAATTATTCAACCCGCTATGTTCATTTGCCCAAGAGATAGATTGATAGAAGCCTTGATTTGTATATGATAACCTTCCTTATATACATACTATATGGAGATGTATCAGAGTTTACATACTTTAAGCTAAGCTCTAACTTGAGAACTTTAAAATCAAATAAATCAATAAATAGCCAGCCATGTATCATACATAATGTAAAAAGATCGTTCAAAGGGTAATGAAGTGCAGTAGACGTAAAGAGATAACATTTCTTATGGACAGTATATGTTTTAAAACACGATATATATATATATATATATATATATATATATATTATATATATATATATACACATATACATACATACATATATATATATATATATATATATATATATATATATATATATTATATATATATATATATGTATATACATATATACATATATATATATGTATATGTATATCTATCTAACTATATATATATATATACATCTATATGTATGTATGTATGTATATCACCTTGATCACCTTGACTGACCAGTCCGTCAGGCGTCCATTTGACACCGCTGGTCACAGCACGCTGTTCACTCCTCTCTGGATCGCGCCTTTCTCATTCATGTGATCCCAATCGTCCTCCTGAAATCGTAACTCCTACGTCATGGAAGTCTTCCGGGTGGTCTTTTCCGCCCACGCGGGTACCACTCGACAACTGCGTGCGTCCGCCGATTATCGGTGAGCCGGGCAACGTGTCCAGCCCATCTATACTTGCTGCGTGTATACTCTGCGATGACATCTCTCACGGAGAGCAAGGGCCAGATGGAAGGCGTTCAATGGCATAAGGGATGTGCTCAAGGGAAGTTTGGACAGGACCACCCGCGCCAACCTCATTAACAGTGCAGTTCTGCCTGCAATGTTACTTGGTAGTGAAACATGGGCTACCACAAAGAGAGAAGAGCAAAGACTGGTAACGGCTCAAAGAGCCATGGAAAGGTCAATGCTTGGTATCTCGTTGAGAGAGCACACAAGTAAAAAGATCATCAGAAAGAAGTCCGGCGTGAGAGATGTATGTATATATATATATATATATATATCTATATATATATAAACATATATATATATAAACATATATATATATAATTATTCTATATATATGTATGTGTCTGTGTGTGTCGGTGTATGCGTGTGTCTGTATCGGAAGGAGACGAAATTAATCGTAACATCGGCTAAGGTGAATGCCAGCAGCATTTCGGTTTCGTTGAGCCTCATCAATAACGTGAACGCACAGCCAGACGCAACAACGAAAGTTGTTGTTTCCGATATTGAGGAAAATACTAGTATTGCATAGTATGTTTATGATTTAATATACACACGTTAACACAGTTCTAAGTCTTATATATTTATAATCAGTATAATGCCTTAATCCTAGTTCCTCCTGTTCTCCGCAGAGCATCTGGTGTCAAGTGATCTTTATCCAGCTTGTTCGAAAGCACCGTCAAGCATCTTCTAGGCCTGACGCAAATCTATCATGTCTTCAAGGGCCTTGACGAGCCTGCCTCTTTTCCTCCGCTCCATCTCTGACTTCTACCCGAGTCAGACTCTCATTGATCTCTGCGTTGGCTGGCGTAACGTATGCTTGAGCATCTCGTGCCATCTTACGGTGGTGGTATCCTATAAGTTACTAAAGCCGGTTCTTTTCCATGACTTCGTAATATGGTAGTATTGTGAAACTCCCATTCTTGTCCTAAGGTAAAACATGTGGCAGTCATCTGTAATTCTTATCATTCTGTTGCTGTGTTTCCGCGTGTCACAATCGAAATTGTCGACGACATAACGATGGTCAAATATAGGTGCAATATAATAGATGGAGTTGGAATATAGAAGCTCCATGGAGCTCCAGTACCGCTGCAATTTTTTGCCTAGTCTCTTCGCCATATCACTTTCTGATATTCCATTGTATCGATATCACTGCTCTGATGAATAAGTCAATGATCTCCAGCGTCTGAATCTTCTGACGATGAGGGGGAGTGGACTGTTTACAACATCAAGTACCCACAGTGTAGTTCCACACAGGGCAGGGGACAACATCCGGGTACAATGGATCTCAGCGCAAAACCTGCTTGAATAGATCCAAAAACGAGAAGGAATGAATAATGCACAAGCTCTATGCTATCTGTTCATGCGCTTAATTTAGTTGCTTATTGCTATATCAATTTTTTGTCCCTTATTTTCACATAAAGGGTAAGTTTTCTCAGGTTGCGATTATTTTTGTCGATTCCGTTAAAGAGCAAAGTCACTTTAATGTCATAGGTGTTATTGATTTGTTTTCCTGAAGTTCCCTTAAAAACAAACGGTGTCCAAAGGCGAATATGCACCCTTCACAATGTCGGCGATTATATCCCTTATTGCGAGCATATAATCCACATTCATTAACAGTAATACTTACGGTGAACCAACAAAGTTTCATTATGGTTACCTACGATCGGTTAAACATATATGATCACATATTTTTAATAAATCAATACCACTATCTTTATAACAAAAGGAAACAGCAATAGCACTAAAGAAACATTAGATTTTTGTGGAGATCGTTGGTACCAATTCAGTAATTTTTGCATAACAATTTTTTTCTTCGGCATAAATATCTCAACTAATGGTAACAGTGTTTCATAAGTCTGTAAGTGACTTATACCATACCACAGTTAAATTCAGAAAGAGACTCTACAAGTACAATTTTTATTTATTTTTATATTTTCAGACTACCACTCATTCCGATCGGAAAATGAATTATCATTGATTTATTGCTTATCTTCTTCTCTATCAGTCAATCAATCTGTATTTGTGTTTATCTATCTACCCAACAACCATTCTCGCTCCCTCCTCTTTCTATCCCTCTCTCTCTCACACTTCGACTGCTGTCTCATTACCTGCGCGTACATCTTGCCTTTCTGTTGAGGTTTTATGGTTAATTTTTCTTCATTTACTTCTCCCACCAGAACACACACACACACAAAAAAGAAAAATATTGCAAGTTCGTGGTTTCAGTATACTCCAACAATCCGTCAGTGGCTACCTTTAGCCGGTGAGTTAGTGCCATTTGTATATCACTTGTAGAAATAAACAAATAAAAGATAGGAATAGTGACTACATGTGAAGGAGAGGTTATTTATACCGCAAGTGAAATCTTCCAAAATGTCATTTAGTCACAACTGAGATCCACGCTAATTGCGTTCGTCTCGTTCATTTGCAGACGAGAGATGCTCAAAATAGTTGCCAAATTGAAATTTTGGTATTTTTAATTTTTCACACACACACATACACATACAAATATACATACACACACACACACACACACACACACGCACACAAACATACACATATACACATATATATCCATTTATACACACACACGCGCGCGCGCGCGCGCGTAAGCAACAGGCAGGGAATGCTGGTTGTATAGAGGGCAGCAATGGCGGCAAAGTTTCATTGTATTGATATAAAAATAAAATTATTTCAGTTAGTATAATGTTGCGAATAGACACTTTCCGACACAAATTCTTAAATTGGACGACTAGGAGGGTAATTCCTTGCTATTTACTCCAACTGAACGGAAATATTTATATGTGTTTGTTTTATCTATGCATTTATGTATGTATGATCGCTTTCTTTTCTTAATTTCGAGTAAATTTTGACTGACCACCTGCTTGAAAGCAAAGTTGTGAAAGAAAGTATCTTCTTTTAAACCATTACCCTTTAAATCTAGACAAAGATTTCGTAATCATTTTTAATGTATGAATTCAGGAACCCAATTTCAGCCATACTTTGTTTCAGACGGGTTTGTATGTATCCTGTTGCTCCAATAATAATGGATATGAAGCTGAAAATGTACCTTTGCTATTGTATTTGCAAACTCTTTCTCAAAGGTCTATAGACGCTCTCTTTCACTTGTATGTGTATATTTATGTATGTATGTATATATGTGTGCATGTATGTATATTTGTTTGAATGAATGTATATATGTTTGTGTATATGTATGTATATACGTGCGTACGTGTGTGTGTATGTATGCATCTATCTATTAATGCATGTTTGTAAGAATGCATGAATGAATGAATTATATGTTTGTGTATTTGTGTATGTATGTATGTACGTATGTATATATATATATATCTTTGCACGTAGGTATGAATGTATGAATGAATGTGTATATGTTTGTGTATGTACGTATGTATGAATAAATAAATGAAGGTATATATGTATGTATGTATGTATGTATGTATGCATGTATGCATGTATGTATGAATGAATGTATGTATGCATGTATGCATTCATGTGTGTATGTATGTATGTATGTATGAATGTATGAATGTATGTATGTATGTATGTATGTATGTATGTATGTATGTATGCATGTATGTATGTTTGTATGTTCATATCCGTCCAATATTTATTGTTTTTTAAACACATCACATCCATAAAAGATATAGCTGGACGAATCAACGATAACAAATTTTTATCTAGCCGAACAGCTACCATATTACGAAGTCATGGAAAAGAACCGGCTTTAGTAACTTATAGGATACCACCACCGTAAGATGGCACGAGATGCTCAAGCATACGTTACGCCAGCCAACGCAGAGATCAATGAGAGTCTGACTCGGGTAGAAGTCAGAGATGGAGCGGAGGAAAAGAGGCAGGCTCGTCAAGGCCCTTGAAGACATGATAGATTTGCGTCAGGCCTAGAAGATGCTTGACGGTGCTTTCGAACAAGCTGGATAAAGATCACTTGACACCAGATGCTCTGCGGAGAACAGGAGGAACTAGGATTAAGGCATTATACTGATTATAAATATATAAGATTTAGAACTGTGTTAACGTGTGTATATTAAATCATAAACGTACTTATTCACATACGCACTCATACGCACAAACACACACACACACACATACACATAAACAAATTTACGTATAAACATACATACATGTCGCTGTATGTATTTGTGTAATTCTAGTTTCTATTACCCTATAATGACTACGATGAAACCATTTAAATGAAAAACATAAAGTAGAAATATAATTTTATTAAATTTTTCTGTTGATAGAACGTAAAAGTTAAAACAAGGAAAAGGAACAAAAAAGCATTTAAGATCTTTATACGCTTTCTCACTTCTTTTTTCATTCGCTCTCTCTCTTATATATATCTATATATGTATATATGTATGTATACGTATATATATATATATTTATATAATATATATATATATATATATATATATATATATATATATATACACATATATAATACAATATATATATATACATACATATACCATACATACATATATATATAAACATACATACATACATACATACATACATACATACATACATACATATATATATTATTATAAATGCACACACAGAAATATATATATACATATGTATGAGTGTGTGTGTGTATATATATGCAAATATATTTATTCATATACGGTTATATACATTGAATATGCATAATACGTACATAGATACATACACACACATATATATACTTTACACACACACACATATACGCATAAATAGATAAACATATACTCATATAATGCATAAAAATGACATTAAAAAGTATTTCATGTTTCGTGGAACAATAACTATCTGAAATTGAAATAAAAATCAAAAAATAAAAGGAAAAAGAAAACAACAACTAAACAATAAAAATATAAAATTAACAAACAAATCAGTAAAAATTCCCATAACTTTTAACGTGTTCCATTTTCATTAAGAAATCTTTTGTAATAACGTACTTAATAAAACATTTTGGCATAAAAAGTAAATAAAAACAAAACCTTAATAATGATTTGTATTTTTTGAAAATGTATCTCACTTTATCTGTTAATGGATTATTCCACCGTTTTTCGGTTTGCTTTGTGAAAAGTTGTTTATTTGAAGAGATATTTTTCTTATGCCGTTACTATGGCAGTAAGGAAGGAAAATCATTTAAGGGCTGTCTTAGATGGGCTTTTCTTTCCCGATCAGTGAGATATCGAGAACGAAACAAGTTTGATTTTTTTGTTAATCTTGGGTTTCGTAACAAGAAAATTACATTTAGGCGCAGGTATGGCTGTTTTCCAACCACATGGTTCTGGGTTCAGTCCAATTCTGTATCAGTTTGGGCAGTTGTCTTCTACTATAGCCTCGGGCCAACTAAAGCATTGTAAGTGGATTTGGTCGACGGAAACTGAAAGAAGCCCGTCGTATTTATATATATGTATTTATATACTTTTGATCGTGTGGTACTTGTCTCCTCATCACTGCTTTAAAATTAGTGTTGTAGCGTTTATATCCCTGTAACCTAGCGGTTCGGTAAAAGAGAATAAGTACTTGGTTTAAAGTCCTGAGCTCGATTTGTTCGATTAAAACCTTTCAAGGCGTTGCCCCAGCAAATGACTGAAACAAGTGAAAGATAAACGGTAAACGATAAAAGATATAGCGGTGTTCTGTGGACACAGAAAAGGTTTTGCAGTTAAGATATTTCGTAACCTTCAGGTGACGGATTTGATAGTCGGGTGACCCCTGGTACTTGTGTAAAAAGTGCAAATTGTTCTAAACTACATGTAGCTTATATATAAACTTATTTCAGCCGTATCTCGTAATGTTGAAATATTTGTATTGGAATTTGATTTGATATATATATATATACATTTTGGCAGGAAATACATATCCTGCGTTCTTGAAGGAACCACCACGGTACACAGTGCATCGTTAAAGTCATTTATCGTAACCTCAGTTCCTGCACAAGTTCTTGTGAGTGAAATTTGATCGACGGAAACTGTGTATACGAAGCTCAACATAGGGATCATTCCTGTTTTTGGCGCTAGAGTTAACCCGTCGTCCCTTGCAAGCCATGACTCTGGTTTTAGATATGACATATTCCCTTCCTACCCCCAGTCATGAGCCTCTACTGTTTAAACTGTTAATCCTTCTCCTCAAAATTCGCAATGACTGATGTCCGATTATCATAATATGCTTGGTATAATGTTTAGTATTGAAGAAATAGGACATTAGTTGATAAGATTAACAACTTATTAATTACTGAATACGTTTCAATGCAGTTAGAGTGCAACTAACAAGTTCTAAAAGGCCACGCCTGTTAATTACAGATATAACACACAGTAAGAATAGGAAGTACAGAGAGAGAGAGAGAGAGAGAGAGAGAGAGAGAGAGAGAGAGAGAGAGAGAGAGAGAGAGAGAGAGAAGAGAGTGACAAAGCGAGCGAGAAACTGAAAATAATAAAAAAGGGAGAGAAATCATGTGTTGGTCAGAGATTGAAGGTATTCTTGAAGAAATCATTACTGACCAAACAAGTGTTGTACATAATAAATAAGTGAGCGATTGTTCAATCTCAAAGTGTCCTTACCTGAAGATTTTGAAGCCCCAAATTGAAAGATTGACTCTTTCCAAATTGAAAGATTGACTCAGAAATTTTCATTAAAGAAAACGAAAAAGACTTCATAAGTGAAAATGTTTATTAATGAACATGATGCATGGCTTCTGGGACTTGGCAGTATTAACATGAGACAGAATATTTGATTTATAGATGGAAAAGAATAGAAAGTTTTTATTGCTATTATTATTAAATAAGACGGCGCGATGGCAGAATCGTTAGTACGCCGGGCGAAATGCGTAGCCGTATTTCGTCTGCCGATACGTTCTGAGTTCAAATTCCGCCGAGGTCGACTTTGCCTTTCATCCTTTCGGGATCGATAAATTAAGTACCAGTTACGCACTGGAGTCGATATAATCGACTTAATCCCTTTGTCTGTCCTTGTTTGTCCCCTCTGTGTTTAGCCCCTTGTGGGTAGTAAAGAAATAAGTATTTCGTCTGTCACTGTGTTCTGAGTTCCAAATCCACTGAGGTCGACTTTACCTTTCATCACTTCGGGGTTGATGAAATAAGATCCAGTTGTGTACTGGGGTCGATATAATCGACTGGCTCCTTTCCCAAAATTTCAGGCCTTGTGCCTATAGTAGAAAGGATTATTATTGTTATTATTATTATTGCGAAGGCGACGAGCTGGCAGAATCGTTAGCACGCCGGGAAAAATGTCTAACAGCATTTCGTTCGACTTTACGTTCTGAGTCCAAATTCCGCCGTGGTACTCTCTGACTGTCATCCTTTCGTGGTCGATAAAATAAGTGCCAGTTGAACACTGGGGTCGATGTAATCGACTCATCCCCTCCTCCAAAATTGTGGGTTTTGTGCCAAAATTGGAAGTCAATATTGTTATTATTTGAGTTGCGGATTGGCAAAATTATGAGCGCCAAGAAAAGTGCCTTGCGGTATTACTTCTAGTTCCTTCTATTTTGAATTGAAATCCTGCCGAGATTTACTTTGCATCTCATTTTTTCTTTCGGGGTCATCAAAATTAAGTAACAGTGAAGTGAAAGATCGGAATAATCGAATGTTTCCTGCACCAACCAAAACATTTCTGTTTTGTCCTTATGCTAAAACCAATTATCATTTTATCTTTATCCTATTATTCTCCTATTGGTTTTAAACAGAGTCTGTGGCCATGCTGGAGCATTGCCATTAGCACCAATGCTTTGTTTATTCTGGATTCACTCTAGTCCTGTCTCCGGAATCGGTCGTGATGAAGTAATGAGCTGCCCTACTTTGCGTTATTTGTCACGATGTAGGTTAATCTGGTATGTCAGGTAAAAAAAATTGCTTCATTGTTCTTTAGTAAAACATTTCTACCTTTCTATTTTTAAAATGTTGGATGTGCCTTTGTTTTAATTTTGAAGTTAGCTGAAGGGTTGATACGATAATGGACAAACAGCCTCGTGACTCATCGCTTGGACTGTTCCATTGCTAACAGAAGGGAGTTCCACTTTATGCTTCGCATTTCATTTCGGAGTCGAGGATTCAATTAAGATATGTTCGGTCGCCCTTATCAAAAATATTCTATGAATTCTGTTCACTCAACTGAATAAAAATGAAAGATACTTTGAAGTTTGAAAGAATATGATTGATGAAATAAAGTATGTATTATTGTGCTACGTGATAGCTTCTATGGATGGTGGAGGAAGTCAACGATTTCCTTGTCCGAGTCATAAAGAAAGTAACTTTTCTTATGTTGATATAGTGGTACGTTACATCCATTTGAGAAGAAAATCGAATCCAGTTTATTAAAATGTTAAAAAAATGCCAAATATAAACGCTTTGGTCTATACATACATTCATACATTCATACATCATACATACATACATACATACATACATACATACATACATACATACACACACTTACATACATACATATATACAAACATACATACATACATACGTACATACATGAGTATGTTTATATGTATATATAACGGATATATATGTATGTGTATAAATATATATATATATATATATATATATATATATATATATATATATATATATATATATATATATATATATATATATATATGTGTTGTTATATTTCGGAATGGTCATTTTGCCATTTCAGCCAATAAAAACACACGCACTATATATTTGGTGTTATTTTGCTTCAGTGTTATTTATTTCTTACATTAATCTTAATCTTATTTCGGCCAGAGTTCTTTCGTCACACTCCTGTGACCGCATCAGTGCTCCTTTGTTTTCTTCTTTCTTATTTGTGTCTCTCCTTACTAACCGTCAGCCATTTTGTATTTCTATTGTATGTCTTCATTTGCGCATGCTTATATCTCTATGTGGGTCTATGTTTATTTAGTGTGTGTATGAGGGGGGATGCCTGTAATATTTGTATCTTCTGTAAGTTGTTTTTGTTGTTGTTGTATTTGTTTATTCTTATTTTGTTCATGTGTTTACATCCACTTATTATTATCATTACATATGCTTGTATGTATGTATGTATGTATAACAACAATACTAGTAATAATAATAATAAATCGAATCGAAAAAAAAATATATATATATAAAAGGCCACACGTTTAAGTTTAACAACAAAATATATGCCCAGGACGAGGGGGCAGCCATCAGCGTTAGTATCGCTGGTGATGTAGCCAACCTTTTCATGGTATGGTGGGACAGAAGGCTTAAAGAACGCCTAATACAGAACTCCATACTCGTAAACATGTACTCTCGCTATGTTGATGATATCAACATAGTGGTAAAGGCACCCCCACAAGAGAGTAATGTTGATATAGTAATAGAAACTAATACTATGGAGAGCATCCAGCAAATAGCTAACTCCATCCACTAGAGTATTAAGGTCACAATAGATTATCCCACTAAACACCCCAACAATAGACTACCAGTACTAGACACTGAACTCTGGCTAGAAATTGTGAATAATAAAACCCAAATTCTTCATTCATACTATGCCAAACCTATGGCTTCAAAATACTTGATCCACCGGAACTCAGTCATTGCGGACAATGCCAAATTCAATATTTTGATGGCAGATCTCGTCAGAATAATGAGAAATCTGTCACGCATGTGCGAGCCCAAGAGTTAAAGAGACACATACAATATTTCATTCACCGCATGCAGTTCTCAGGTTACAGCCATAAAGAAAGGATCAGAGTATACAAAGGAGCCATGAAGAAATTTGATAATATATTATGTAATGATAGGAATGGGATTTGCTCACTCTATAGGAACAAGTCATGGAATACTATAGAAAGGACAAAAAAGAAAATACGGAAGACCAACTCTTGGTATGATAGCCATAAATACCAGAGTGTCATGTTCGTTGACACCACCCCTGGAGGTGAACTGGCGTACCGCTTTAGAAGGACCCTAGACAAACTTAAGCTAGGAATTAAGGTTGTTGAAAAGCCAGGGAACCCTATCAAATCTATAATTGTTAGAACCTATCCTTTTAGTAGAACCCCCTGTACGGATAAGTACTGTACTGTATGTAGATTTGGCCCACAAACAAACTGTAAAGCCAGAAATGTAGTCTATAGTACAAGATATATAGAGGGACGATGCAGTAACAAGACAACGACATACGTAGGGGAAACGGCAAGAAGCATAGGAGAGCGGGTAATGTACATTGGAGACAATCAAGGAAGGTAAAAGCTCATCGATCTGTACCAACACGCCGAACAGGAAACCGGGGGATCAATCAACAATATAGAAATTAAAATATTGTCCACACATAGAACAGATGTAACAATCACACAAATTACAGAAGCTACACACATAATAGAAAATAAACCTAGCCTGAATAGAAAACTAGAATGGATCACTAGCACACACCACAACATATGACGATAGAGGATCCTGAAAACATAATAAATACACAGATAAATAAACAAATTGAAATAAATAACTATATATATATTTTTTTCGACTCGATTTATTATTATTATTACTAGTATTGTTGTTATACATACATACAAGCATATGTAATGATAATAATAAGTGAATGTAAACACATGAACAAAATAAGAATAAACAAAAACAACAACAACAAAAACAATTACATGAACGTATATAAACAGAAGATACAAATATACAGGCTATCCCCCCCACACACTAAATAAAACTAGACGCACATAGAGATATAAGCATGCGCAAATGAAGACATACAATAGAAATACAAAATGGCTGACGGTTAGTAAGGAGAGACACAAATAAGAAAGAAAAAAAAAAAGGAGCACTGATGCGGTCACAGGAGTGTGACGAAAGAATTCTGGCGAAATAAGAATAAGATAAGATTAATGTAAAAAATAAATAACACTGAAGCAAAATAACACCAAATATATAGTACGTGTGTTTTTATTGGCTGAAATGGCAAAATGACCATTCCGAAATATAACAATATCTGTTTAAACACACGACTTCACATAAAAAATCTTGCACAACAAATATTTAAACGTATATATATATATGTATATATATATATAGGGTCGTAAATTTATCGACTGCTATTTCCAGTAAACATTGGTGCCTTGTTGTAAAGCTTCACTGAGTATATACTGGCAAAGACCTGTGTGGACAGTGAACATTAACATTTTCGTCTTACCTCTAAGGAGAACATTAGATAAATGGACAACCCAGAATTGAATAATCTAGTACCCAGGTTTCGGATTCTTCAAATACATTTGTTATCGTAAATTTGATTAGTCTTCTTCAGCTAGATTTACCTGAGCAATATGTCAAATGTTGCTACATCATGGCCAGTATATTAACCTGAAAGCCGAGCCGTTAACAGAACCGAAAACAGTTAAAAAGTTTTTAATGAAAAATAAAATACTGCAATACAAATGTATTGCTTTCCGGTTAAATAAAGCAGCGTAAAGGTAGAAGTAAAATATAAAGTAATGATACAATAAGGCACCAATGTTTATTGGAAATAGCAGTCATAAATTTACAACGCTATAGTAAAGCTCCACTGCATATATATATATATATATATATATATATATATATGAACACACAAATAGTGAGCAATGTTCCACAGGGCACTGTCTTTGGACCACTGCTTTTTATAGTGGCCCTCTCAGATATGCCCTCAAATGTCCGGATAGCCACTCTGACCAGCAATGCAGACGATACGAAAGTCTTGCAGAAAATACAGAACCCCAGCGATGTTGCACACCTGCAGCAGGAGTTGGACTCAATCTACAGATGGGCTGAGGATAATAATATGCAGTTTAATGCTGAAAGATTCCAGGCCCTGCGCTACCAGCATCCAAAACTGAATATTAAACTTACAGGATACACCGGTCCACAGGGAATTTCAATCCCAGAGCCTAAGTCTCTGAGGGACCTGGGTATTGAAATGAGTGATGATACCTCTTTCCAAGTGCACATTACCAGGATGGCGACAAAGTGCAGAGATAAGGAAACCATGATGGTCCTCTCGCGGACATTCGTCTTCAGCCGCCTGGATTACTGCTCACAGCTATGGTCACCTACCAGTGTAAAATTAACAGCGGACCTTGAAGCAATCCAGAGAAGATTCACAAAGAAGATCGTCTCTTTGCAATAGCTCAGCTACTGGGAAAGGTTGAAAGAGCTAAGACTCTACTCCCTGGAGAGAAGACGGGAGAGGTATGCAGTAATATATGTCTGGAAGATCCTGGAAGAAATTGTGCCAAATTTTGGCATTGTAAGCTACACCAATGCTGGAACGGGACGACACTGCATAGTGCCAAAGATCCCAGCAATGCCATCAAGCTTCAGGACCAGCTTCTGCAACAGTCTGGGTTTCAAGGGCCCACAGCTTTTTAATATTCTGCCAAAGAGTCTGAGGAACTTGCACAAAGTAGATGTAGCGGTTTTTAAATCAAAGCTGGACATCTTCCTGTCAAGAGTCCCAGATGAACCTACCTCACGGCAAGAGGTGCAAATGAGGGTAGCTATATCAAACTCCATTCTTCACCAAGTGCCACATATTAGACGAGGTTCGTCGTAATAACAGTGTAGCAGAAAACGGCGGTGCATCAGCATGGCCGTAGCTCTTAGCTGAAACTAGAATATATATATATATATATATATGTATATATATATATATATATATATATATATATATATATATATATATATATATATATATATATATATATATATATATATATATATATACATATATATGTATATGTATATATGTACTGGATGTTCAAAACGTCTCTCCGCAGTATCAGTACGTTATTGCAAAATAAATATATTAAGATGGTATAAAACTACAAGGGAACATAGTTGACTTTAAAAGATTTAAAAAACTTTATAAGAGGTGTTGATAGTGTCGTCTTTCATTTTCAATACACAAGTTAACTCTTCTACACATATTTTGAAATACACCTTGGAGAGTCTGACTCTAAGAGAGTCAGGATAAAAAATTCACTGCAAAGAGACTTTTAAACACCCTATATATATGTATGTATGTATGTATGCATGTATGTATGTATGTATGTATGTATGTATGTATGTATGTATGTATGTATGTGCGTATGTATGTACGTATGTATGTTTGTATGTATGTATGTATGTATTTATGTATGTATGTGTGTGTATATGTATGTATGTATGTATGTATGTATGTATGTTTGTATATATGTAAGTATGTATGCATGTATGTATGTATGTATGTATGTATGTATGTATGTATGTATGTATGTATGTATGTATGCATGTGTGTATGTATGTATGTATGTGGGAAGACAGGTAAGACGAAGTTATTTTTCAAACTTGAGGTAGTTCCAACAGATTGAACTCTGTTGAAAACACCTTAAAAGCAGGTCTTGGAATGTTAGACCAAGCAACGGTTGAAATCTAGCACCCTAAAACCTCAAAACTCAATGAAGTAGACCAAATATTGGGTAGTGAATATTCCACCAGTCCACAGCCCCGGATTCGAAACGTGGGATTTGAGCTAAGAACACAAAGAACTGGAATAAATATTGCAAGGAATTTTCTTTTAAGTCTATACTCTAACTAACTTGCAGTCACGCTATATCTAGTTTTTAAAATACAAACAGTTGTGATGGTCACTGCTGGAATGCTTTTAATCCTAGATGAGAGATCTGCTCAAGCAGAACTGACAAAAAGTAAACAGCAGCAGCAGCAGCCCCGCCGCAACCGATTCCACCACTATGACCACCAGCACCAGCACTAGCAACATCAATAACAGCACAACCACCGCTAACAACAACAACCATAACAATTAGTTTTAAAATATAAAACCTATTCACCATTCAATGTCAGATTAAATCCCAGAAACGAATTTAATTAGCAAACATAATGTTATTCTATTATTTCTATTATGCTGGGAATTAGTTGTCTTCTGCCAGAGTTTCAAAAATCATTATTTTGGGAATTTATTTAATTGAAATTCTTCCTTTTATTTTTTCGTCTTCTTTAAATTCCACTCCATTCCTGTAGCAAATGCGGTTTATCCCAAAGACAATTCCCAATAATACACACACATCCCCACCAAACTCACATACACACATACGTATGTATATATGCCTGTATATTTATACATATATATTTGTACGTATGCATATCTATCTATCTATCTATCTATCTATCTATATATCTATCTATCTATCTATCTATCTATCTATTATCTATCTATTCTATCTATCTCACCATATATTTATATATATATATATATATATATATATATATATATATATATATGAATATATAATATATATATATATATATACGTACAAAAGATAGAACGGAGAGGGTACATAGATATACAATATATGTATATGTGTATGTGTATATGTGTGTGTGGTTTATATGTGTGTGTGTGTACGTATGTATAAATTATATTTGTTAATATATTGGTGTAAACGTCTATACATTTATACATTCAATGTGTTATCACAGATTTACGCGCATATTTCCTAGATAAAATGTCATAAGACATGCCATTGTATATGAATTTGGGTCTGTTTAGCTAAAAAAAAAAATTAAAAAATCCCCAAACAACCCCAGCCAAAGACAACAAATATCAAATAAGGAATATTTTATACCTTCAAGTATTGAAACGGTTGAAAGTTTAACAGATTAGAGAAAAACAATTCAAAATACTAATTATGTAAATTGATACAGTCTTTCAAAAGTAACGTGATGTTTTCTCAGAAAATATACAGAGAATAACGTAACATTTTATTTCATGTTCTGTGTATATTTAGAAATTTGCGCGTTTTTTTTTTTCCATGAAAATCAATTTGAATCCGCTTGTGAGTCTCTTGACTTCAGTAATTCTGCGTGATACTTTAAATTATTTTAACGTATTTGAAGTGATTATATATATAATTTAGGCACTAACAAACTCGTATATAATATTATATTTGAGTATAAGAGTTATACACTGAGGGAAAGCCACTATGTGATTTTCCATCACGCTAGAAATGGGAGTTAAATCCCACACCACGAAAAAGCTATTTTTCTTTTGGCTTAGTGGGTTGCCCTCAGTGTATAACTCTTATACACTCAGATAATATAATAATATTTTCAGTCTACGGACATTTTTACTCACGCTAGCCACTGGTAAAAAAATTAAAATAAATTTCTACCCTCCTTTTTTTCTCTCCTTTTTTATCACTCCTTGTTTCTCTCCTTGTTTTTTTCTGTGTATCTTTCTGTAGAAGAGCGTAGGCTCGAAACGTAAAAGACTTTTATCCTGAGCGCTATACTACTATACATTTGTTGTTTGTACACCACCTGCCTTCGTCTTTTGTTTATTTTCGTAAACTTTCCCTTTATATATATTATAGATATATATATATATATATATATATATTATATATATATAATATATAATATATATATATATATATATATATATATCTTAAATGCACTGAGGGCTCCAACGCGGATGTCAAATACCTTGATTTCAGCAAGGCCATTGACAGAGTCGACCACAATATAATGTTAAAGAAACTATCTAACGCTATGTGTGTGTGTGTGTGTGTGTGTATGTGTTGGTATATATATATATATATGTAAACATGTGTGCGTGTATGTATGTATATATTATTATATATATATATATATATAGTATATATATATACATGTGTTAATATGTATATGCATACACATATACACGCACACACATATATATAACCACATTTATCTATATCTATCTATCTATCTCCATGATTGACCGCTAGCCACAAAAGCTTTTTTATTCTCTCTGTTTTCCCGTGTTCCTTTCTGTTGAAGAGCATGGGCTTGACACATAAAAGACCTTCTCACTTCCCGAACGTTAAACAAATACATCAGTTTGTTGATTGCACATCCGTCGTCCTCTTTGTTTTTGTTTTTGTAAATTCCAACTACCAAATTCACTCACAAGGCTTTAGTTGGCCCGAGATGATAATAGATGATACTTGCCGAAGGTGTCATGCAGTGGGACTGAACTCGGAAACATTTAGTTGGGAAGTAAGCTTCTTCACAGTCATATATATATACATTATGTTTGTGCCTGTGCGTGAATGTCTGCGTGTGTGTGTGCGTGCATGTGTGCGTGCGTGCGTCTGTGTGTGTGTATAAAAAATAATATTTCCTTCGAATGAGTCATGCCAGCCTCATTCGAGCCCGATTCCCTGTTTCAATGGCGTATATGTTCCCCAACTGGACGGGACGCCGCTCCGTCGCGGGATTACTCATTTTTGCCAGCTGAATGAACTGGAGCCATGTGAAATGAAGTGTTTTGCTCAAGAACAGAACGCATCGCCCAGTCCAGGAATCGAAACAACAATTTTACGATCGTGAGTCCAACACCCTAACAACCAAGCCACATTCCTCCACACACACACATGCTCCCCTCCCCACATACAGTATATGCATCTGTACATCTGTCTGTCTGTCTGTATGTATGTATCTATTTGGCGAGAAAATCTAGGAGCTGAAAAGCAAGGAACCATATGCAAATATTTCGGCCCTGACCTCCTTAAAAATCTATGGGGACAGGCTGCATCCAGGCCATTAATCTTGGTTAGCTCCCTTGTTTTGTACCACTTAATTCTGACTAACCTATACCCGAGTGGTCAGGTATCCATATGCCCAGTGATCCTGGGTGTGGGTACCATTTCAGGCTGAGACACCAATTCTGAGTAGGATGAGTCTTGCATTCTCATGTTCAATTTCGGTCACTCTTCATCACACACACACACACTCACGCACACACACACGCACACACACGCGCACGCACACACACACACACATTTATGTGTATGTATGTACATCAATGTATGTACGTATTTAATGTTCACGCGTATGTGTGTATCTAAATATTTATTCTGGTAAAAGTGTACAAAGGGTGAAAATATGTGCGCATAATTGTATCAATGTATGTCTGTGGGCTTTTGGTTATGTATATGTATATGCATACATATATGCGTATGTATATGTATATGGTTTTATGTTTATGTGTGTATATATTATATATATATAATTGCAAGAAAAAAGGGTATATATATATATGTGTGTGTGTGTGTATGTATATATATATAATTAGAAGAAAAATGGGCGTATATATGTGTGTATGTGTGTCTTTATATACATATTGTATATAGGTATATATGTGTATATGTATATGTATATATACACCCCACACACCAATCAATATCATCAGGAAGGCTTAAGAATCCTGAACAAGAAAAATAAAAAAAAAACACTTATAATAAAAATACTGAATAAAAAATACCCCACTAATGCAGCTTACATTAATATTCTTTTGTGAACAGAATTGGTTCAGATTGTATTATAGAAACTAATGTTTCAGGAACATTTTCTCCAGACAGTACATTGAAATATGAATTTATTCTCTCATGCCAATGCTGTAGAGAATCACTTCTACAATTTATCAGAATATTAAATGTAGTCAATGCAAATAGAAAATGTGAAATGGAGTTTGTGTGACTAACTTCTCTAAGCTTTCTGCACTGTTGGGAAATAGTAAAATCGCGGTCATACACAAAAAAACAACACGCCTACATACATGTACCACACAAACACACACACGCACACACTTTTCCATTTGCACACGTATATTTCTCAATCTACATTTTTTCCTGTTCCCTTTCCTCCTCCTTCTCCTCCTCTTCCTGCTGTTATTGCTGCTGTACCTCTTCCACCTCCTCCGCTCCCCCTCTTCTTCTTCTTCTTCTTCTTCTTCTTCTTTCTCTCTCTTCCTCCTACTGTTTCTCTTGATTCTCCTGTCCCTCCTCCTCACCTCATCTTTTTCGTCGTCGTCGGCAGCGTCGTCATCATCATCATCATAATCATCATCATCATCATCATCATCATCATCATCATCATCATCATCATCATCATATATATATATATAATATACGTCAATCAGTTAGTCGTCAGAGTTTCAGATGCCGGGCCTAAAGGACATCCTCCTAATAACCAAGGAGGATGTCTTTTAGCCCCGGCATCTGAAACTCTGAGTATAATTATGGCAACTAACTGACTGCCTTATATTATATATTTATAGATGAATTCCTCTATCTACATAATATCGAGGTCTCATACATTCTTTTGTTGTCATATTATTATTATTATCATCATCATCATCATCATCATCATCATCATCATCATCATCATCATTATCATTATTATTATTATTATTATTATTATTATTATTATTATTATTATTCAGTATTTTTTTATATCGTGTTTTCACTTCACTACCGAGTGCAGCTCTGTGTGCCTTGGGTATGTGCTGTGAGTTGTGGTGCTCTGATGGTTACTGTGTTGAAAGTGTTCTGCGTAGGATGTGTGCAGTGCCTAGTAGTGCAATTTTCTGTATGTTATATGTGTTTGTAAGTCCTGGTGTTTTTGTTATGTATTTGTCTGAATATTTTTTTATCATACCTAATGCACCTACTATGATAGGAATTGTTTCTGTTTTTAGATTCCACATTCTAGTTACCTCTATTTCCAGGTCTTTGTATTTTGAAAGCTTCTCTATTTCTTTTAGAGACACGTTGTCATATGCTGGTATTGATACATCAATTAGAAAGCATTTTTTTTCTTCCTGATCTCTGACAACTATATCTGGTCTGTTGTATATATAGCCTTTCTATGTCAGATTTTGGGTGATGCATCCTAGATCCTGTCATTATTTTTCTTGTTTTCCTAGTTAAGGATATTGTAGCTGTAACTTATAACTGGGACAGCTAAAGTGTTAATAGCTATTATCTTGTTGTTAGCATTGAGCTCTGTTTTTAGTATTGATCTAACTCGTCTATAATATTCTTTTTTTAATTTCTCTTTCATTTGTGTGTGTTGTGTCTTATCTAGTTCATGGATTTCTAAGTATTTGTAAGTTTGGCTTTGGTCTAATTCTTTTATTTCATTGGTTTTATCTAGTGTGATGTTACTACTCTTAACTAGTTTTCCTCTTTTCAGGGTTACTTTGGCGCATTTTTCTAATCTAAATTTCATATCTATTTCTTTGATAAATCCATGAACTGTCATTAGTAGTGTTTCCAGCTGTTTGTCATTTGCAGCATATAGTTTTAGATCATCCATATATAAAAGGTGGCTAATCGTTTTGCCGTAACATTTATATCCGCATCCAGTACTATTTAGCATATCAGATTATTATTATTATTATTATTATTATTATTATTATTATTATTACTATTATTATTATTATATTATTATTATTATTATTATTATTATTATTATTATTATTATTATTATCATTATCATTATTATTATTATTATTATTATTATTATTATTATTATTATTATTATTATTATTATTATTATTATTATTAATATATACATATATTTGCACGTTCGACTTATGTGTATATGCATGTATGATTAAACAAATACATACATACACGCGTGCGCACACATATTCGCACGTACATATACAAGGTATGATCAATAAATATCCAGACTCTTGCCATAGTAGTGAAGCTAAAGCACTCGGAGTCAAACGGTTTGGCACAGATTGACCTTGAACTCTGCAGTGCATGTGCACTAAGATTTAACGTTTTAGCGTCCTTCCTCTGTGCATAGCGTGTGATCATCGCATTGACCATGACAGAGAAAGTTAAGCAGAGTATCTGCAACAAATTTTGCGAAAAGCTTGATGATACCTGCTCAGAGGCCGACGCAAACTTGCAAAAGGTGTATTGAGAGGAGTGTATGAGCTGAAAAAATGTTGATATTGACGAACGCTCCGGGAGACTCGAAAGCAGCAGAACTGAGAAAAGCATCGTAGATATGCATGTAGCTGGGAGGGGAAATCGGTGAATCACCATCCGTGAGTTTCTAGAGGGCGTGCAGATTAGTTACGGTTCAGTTCAGTCCATTATCACTAAAGATCTTGAGTGTGTCGAGAAAAATGAAAACTTTTTGAAAACGGTCATAACAGATGATGAATCGTGGGTCTATGGCTATTATCCCGAAACAAAGGATCAGTCTTCGCAGTG
This sequence comes from Octopus sinensis, assembly GCF_006345805.1. Lineage (NCBI taxonomy): Eukaryota > Metazoa > Mollusca > Cephalopoda > Octopoda > Octopodidae > Octopus > Octopus sinensis. Next base: position 26,969 of record NW_021832041.1, read on the forward strand.
GAAGAGCTCACCCTCTCCGAGACCGAAGCTATGTGGAGACACTGTTGACCGTTTTCTTCGACTAGGATATCATCATGAGTACGCGCCACCCGGTCAGACAGTGAACAAGTGACTTTTTACGGCGTTTGCGGGATACTGTTCGTCGGGCAAGAGCTACAGTTGCATGTGTGCGGTGAGAAGCAATTTCACCATGACAACGAACCTGCATATTCAGCGCAGGTTATATAGGTGTTTTTGCCTAGACATGCACCCCTCAGGTCCGACAGCCACTGTATTCCCCAGATCTCCCCCTTGCGACTTTTTCCTCTTTTCTACTTAAAAAGAAAACTCCAGGACTTCGAGGAAATTAAAGTGAATGCGACGATGTAGCGGCTGATTATCCAGAAAATGAGTTCCAGGAATGCTTCCTCAATGGAAACAGCACTGGATTAAGTATATATACATACACATGTAAACACTCACACGCACGCACGCACGCACGCGCGCACACACACACACACACACTCACACACATACACACATACACACATATATATATACGGAGCAAATGATTCAGAAGAAAATACTTGCGAAGATATTGACTCTATTATTATCTAGTGTAACAATTAAAATGATAATAGCATATATATAGAAAAGTCCGAATGGCCCGTTCTTGTTTCTTCTTCTCCCCTTTTGTATCGTCTAACTGTCTGGATGTTTTGTAGTCACCTGTTGCGTTCTTGTTCCATTTTTGTATTCTGTTATATATATATATATAATACTTTCCATGTTGGAAAATAATACTTACTACGAGAAACTAACATATTACAACCCACAGAAAACACTGAAAAACTTATCCTCCTTACTCAAAATTCATGGAAAGGGTCTCACTAAACATGAAATAGACTATTTATCCAATTTCAAATACAGTCCTAGTCTATTCTACGGATTACCCAAAATACATAAAAATCCACTCATTTGTGAAGCCTGCAAAGTCTCTAGAAGCCTATGCATTAATGTCCCTCCCCCTACTGACCTCAAACTCAGACCCATCATAGCTGGCCCTTCTTGTGAAACCCACCGTTTGAGCAACTTCCTCGACATATTACTCAAACCTCTTTTAAAATATGTGAAAAGTTTTATCAGGGATCACCTAGACATGCTGAACCCTCCCCCCCGAAGACAGTAAAGGACGGAATACTACTGGTATCTTTCGATGTGGTGAATCTATACACCAATATCCCACACGACTATGGTATAGAAGCAATCACATTTTGGCTAGAAAAATACCCAGAAGAGATCCCAGGACGAATTAACCACAATTTTATAATTGAAGCATTGAAATTCGTACTGCTGAACAATCACTTCTTGTTCGATACTACATACTATCGACAAAAATGCGGTATTGCAATGGGCCCCAGAGCTGCTCCAGTGGTTGCAAACCTCGTAATGGGTTACCACGAACTCAAGTTATACCAATCATCACTAGAAAAATATGGGGCCTCTTTTAATTGCTACTTAAAGGAGAACTGGAAGAGATATTTAGATGATTGCTTCATACTTTGGAAAGACAGCATGGATCAACTCCTTGATTTCAAAAGAATGCTCAACAACATACACAGCAATATACAATTCACTATGGAACACAACAGTAAGCAACTCCCTTTTCTAGACATCTTAATTAGAATAGTTAACAACCACATAGAAAGAGACATCTTTTATAAACCCACAGATTCTAAACAATACCTATTATTTAACTCCTGCCACCCCAAACACATAAAAATCAACATACCCTTTAACCTAGCAAAAAGAATCTGCACCATAGTTTCCGATACATACACTCGAGAACATAGACTCCTTGAACTTAGATCTACACTAACTAAAAGACATTACCCAATCTCATTAGTAAAAGAAGGCATCAAAAGAACTAAGGAAATAGATATACAAATGTTAAGGAAAACTAGCTGAAATACTAAACAAGACTTAAAAATACTCCCGTACATTTCCACACATAACCCCAGAAACAACGAAGCCTTCAACATCATCACCCAAAACCTTCCTCACGGCAGACAAAACAATGAACGAAATCTTAAGCTCATATAAAATTATAAAAAGCAAAAAGCAATAGAAGTCACTGAAAAAAATATTAACCAGCGCTAGACTGGCTGTGTGGTAAGTAGCTTGCTAACCAACCACATGGTTCTGGGTTCAATCCCACTGCGTGGCATCTTGGGCAAGTGTCTTCTGCTATAGAGTGGATTTGGTAGACGGAAACTGAAAGAAGCCTGTCGTATATATGTATATATATATATATATATGTATGTGTGTGTGTGTTTGTGTGTCTGTGTTTGTCCCCCTAGCATTGCTTGACAACCGATGCTGGTGTGTGTTTACGTCCCCGTCACTTAGCGGTTCGGCAAAAGAGACCGATAGAATAAGTACTGGGCTGACAAAGAATAAGTCCCGGGGTCGATTTGCTCGACTAAAGGCGGTGCTCCAGCATGGCCGCAGTCAAATGACTGAAACAAGTAAAAGAGTAAAAGAGTATCCACTAACAACAGAGCCAAAAGTGACAAAATGTGGACGTTCTAACTGTGGAACATGCCCCAGCCTTCTGGAGGGTTCAGAATTCCAATTCAAACAAGGAAAAATATTTAAGATCAAATCAAATTTCACCTGCGTAAATGTAATCTATGTCATGACATACATAGGATGTGGTAAACTCTATATTGGACAAACAGGAATTTCTCTCTGTCAAAGAATCCCCATTCACAAAGAGCAAATCCGCCACCCACAATAAAGACAGTTAAAGGTGAGTGAACACATAGAAAGATGCGCCAGGAATCTTAATCCCAATTTCCAAATATTTCCCTTTTACCAATGTTCACAGAACACCACAATGCAACAAAGGTTGAATAAAGAGGCATTTTCATCAATAAATTTCTCCCCCAACTAAATATGAAAACACAAGTCAATACAGAACACCACTAACCCTTCAATTGAAACCACTAACCCTTATACACTTCCTACACCATTCACATCCCTAAATCCAGAACTACTTACCTCCCTTGCAAATAATCCAGACCTACTTACCTCCCTTACAAATAATCTTTTTTCTCAGGAGCTATTAGACCTGACACCGTATATTAGCCGGTGTTTTTCAAACGAGGAATAGATTTGCGTAAACCACTGGTTCGTTTTGTTCTCTTACTTTATTATCAACTTATTATCATCTCATAATACTGACTTTTATGACTCGTATTACTACCTCAGTGAGTTTAAATGTATATATTTGTCGATACCTGTCATAAATAGCCTTTTTCTATTTGCAATGTGCATTTTCGTTAATTTTTCATATTTTACCCTTACATTTCCACGTGTATTTTATAATTTCTTTTTATATTATATTTCTACTATATATATATATATATATATATATATATATATATATATATATATATATATATATAATATATATATTATTGAAGTAGATATAGTATATATATATATATATTTATGACATAGCGCGCACCCAAACTGACTAAGGTCTAAGAAATAAAATGTGAACTAAACCGATATATAGGTCAATCTAGGCATCTGTTGTTTATCGAGGGCCTTTGCCTATTATATTTAACTATCTCCGCGAGATTTAACTCATCAAGTTTGAATTTATAAATGCTTTATTGAATGATCTAACATTTTTTACCTTTACTAGCATTTTTTACGTTTCTCATGCATGAATCGTAGTCATTCAATCACCATTATTTTAGAAGGTTCCAGCATTGTCTTATTTAATTCAGTATCATCGCTGACATACAGAAATTACTGTCGTATTAATAACTGTATCATAACTAAGAAGAATATGAAGTGTAAATAATATTTATTTTAAGATGGCTTTTATTTCTTTCTTCATTTTGTAACGTCCTTGTAAATGCATAACTTTAAGATCACATCAATTATGTATGTATGTATGTATATATACATAAATATATGTGTATATCTATCTACCTACACATACACACACATTCATATATATATATATATATATACCACTTTTCTCCTCCTTTGTACGGCCACACCTCGAATACTGCTGCCCACTGTGGTCTCCCCATACAAGACAAAACATCTCGAGGATTGAATCACTCCAGAAGGCACTCACTAAACGAATTGAAGGCATGGCTGCTCTCATTATTGGGACTGCCTTAAAGCCTTGAAACTCTACTCTCTCCAGCGTCGCCGTGAGCGGTACATCATTTGTACGATGTGGAGAATATACCGCCAACTTTGCCCAAACGACCTGAACATTAGCTTCAAGGTTCATCCAAGACTGGGACCACGGGCCATACGTCCCCTGCCCAATTCAAGATCACAGCATACATGTACACTGCAACATAATTTCTTTTCCTCAACAGGCCCTGCCCTATTTAACATTGTCCCGAAAGAGATCAAAGAGGAAAAGGATCCCATCAATTTCAAACGGAGTCTGGATAGATTCCTCCAAGGAATACCAGATAAGCCACCCATAATTGGATACAACTCACCCAACAAAAACTTACTACTTGAATGGACCATAAACAAAACTTGACTTAAACAGGATTCAGATAATCCTATTAGGTGGTGCTATTAAGTTAGACATGGCCTGGACCAATCTTTGGTCGAAACATATCTAAGTTTTATCTAAGTTCTCTCTCTCTCTCTCTCTCTCTATATATATATATATATATATATATATATAACTTATTAATAAGGACAAACGAAAACATTTCTAACCCGGAAATCTGTCCGATATGGTAATAATGGAGCTTTTTAGAAATTTCTGTCGGCTTTTTTTCGAGTAGCATGCGTATTGTGAAAAAGTATATGGTTAATGGACAATATGTTCAATTTTTCGGCATATTTGGCATTAGAAATGTTTTCGTTTGCCCTTATTTATAAGTTGTTTATAATTTTAACCTTGAAAGGCATTTTTTAATATGCTGGCCATTGATAAAGTTTTTTTTCGAAAAAATTTTATCCTATATTAAATATAAATTTAAGTGTTCACTTCCGGAATCTCTGACTCTGTGAGAGCCTCAGTTCAAATCGCACGTGTCTTGAATGGGCTGGAGTATTTCTATTTTGGATGTATTTGGGGTACTTAATTGTGCTCATGACTTAGTATTTTGCTTCTTCCATGGGTATGAGTAAGTATCTCATTTATTTCTTTACCACGTTTATCACTGACGAAGGGAGGGTTCTTACGAACTAACCCTGAAATCGGTCCGATATGGTAATAATGGAACTTTTTAGAAATTTCTGTCGGCTTTTTTTCGAGTAGCGTGCGTATTGTGAAAAATTATATGATAATGGACAATTTGTCCAATTTTCGGCATATTTGGCATTAGAAATTTTTTCGTTTGCTCTTATTTACAAGTTGTTTATAATTTTAACCTTTAAAGGTATTTTTTAATATGCTGGCCATTGATAAAATTCTTTTTCGAAAAAATTTTATCCTACATTAAAAAAAAAAAAAAAAAATATATATATATTTACATTTACAGGGTGGGGAAGCAAAACTTGGAAAATAATACATAATTCACGAAATTGTTTACATTTCAACAACCAGCAACCTGACATAAATATAGTTTTAAAACAAGTATATTGGGGTTATAAAGAGAGAATTTATTCAATATGCCTGCCTTCATTATCCACCACAACCGTCATACACCAGCTGAAGGCGTCACAACTCTTCATTATGAAGTACTCAAACATGTTGTCTCACTCTTCCTTCAGGGTTTGCTTAAAATGATCAAGACTGGGATGCGAAGTTACATCGGTAAAATACTCCAATTTGACCCATATGACATAGTCCAGGGAGTTCAAGTCTTGGCTGGAAGAAAGCTAGAAGTTGACAGGCCAAAAATCGGCGAAATTATCTTCGCAGAATTTCTGCACTTACTTCGCCGTATGAGCAGGAGAACTATCTTGGGTCCACACATAATTACCGTTGGTATTTAGACTTCAGCTAAGGCAAAACCTTATACCGCTGGACTTCATAATAACCGTCAGCCCTCACCTTTTCTTCAGACTTGAAAAAAATGGAGAGGCATCTTTTTTCCGTCAGATGCCACGACTCCCAGTATCATGACTTGAGCTAGGAGGTTGGTCTTAAAGACGCCTTTAACTTTAGAAGGTCACTTAGCAATGTATCCATCATTACGACGTTTTAAAACAACATCAAAGGTTAAGATATTTTCATCTGAAAAGATTTTGACGGTTTGTCCATTGTGCTTCAGGTATCGCAACATTTTTTTGGCCATGTCATGCCTTTTGGCTTTCATTACATGTCAATAGGTATCACGGGGTTCTCACGTATGACCCCAATGTAAACCTCCAGCCTTCATCAGTGTCTTGGAAAATTTCGAACCTGAGTTTTCATTCTTAAGGTATTTTTCTATGTTGTTGTTGTTATTGTTATTATTATTATATTATTATCATTATTATTATTATTATTATTATTATTATTATTATTATTATTATTA
>NW_021832042.1:0-5000 GCF_006345805.1 Octopus sinensis
CATACACACACATAACACACGCTCATACACACACACATAACACACCTCATACATACACCACGCACACTCATACACCACATACTCCCCACCACTCACAACGCACACTTACACACATACTCACACACACTCACACACGCAGTCTCATACGCACATGCACTCACATGCATACCCACATACACACACAAACACATGAATACTTGCACACACATGCACACACACGCATACACACACACACACACTCATACACACACACACTCATACATACACACACACTCATACACACATACTCACACACACTCACACACGCAGACACTCATGCGCACATGCACTCACTTGCATGCCCACATACACGCACAAACGCATGCATACATGCACACGCAATCACACACACACACACACACACGCACACACTCATACACACACACACTCATACATACACACACACTCATACACACATACTCACACACACTCACACACGCAGACACTCATGCGCACATGCACTCACTTGCATGCCCACATACACGCACAAACGCATGTATACATGCACACGCAAGCACACACACACACACGCACACACTCATACACACATACTCACACACACACACACACGCACACACTCATACACACACACACTCATACATACACACACACTCATACACACATACTCACACACACTCACACACGCAGACACTCATGCGCACATGCACTCACTTGCATGCCCACATACACGCACAAACGCATGTATACATGCACACGCAAGCACACACACACACACGCACACACTCATACACACATACTCACACACATTCACACACGCACACACTCATGCGCGCATGCACTCACATGCATACCCACATACACACACACATAAAGCTATGTTTGCAAAACACGCACAGCGTTCACAAATATGCACGCACGTAATATCCTACATGCATACAAGCATGCACACGCATGTAAACACATACACACACATGTGTGTGTGTATATACATATATACACGCATATACACACACGTTCACAGGCAGACGTCTTTATACATAGGGTGGGATTCGAGCGATATTTAACTGCTATTTCTAGCAGGATGATTGACCGGGTAGATGCCCTTCATTGGCTTGTATGTATGTATGTGCGAGTGTTACATGATTATGCGTGCATACATCAAGGTGTGTGCGTGTATGTAACTGCTTCTATGTGGTGTGTGTGTGTGTGTGTGTGTGTGTGTGTGTGTGTGTGTATGTGTGTGTGTGTGAGTCTGTGTGCGTTTGCGCCTGTGACAGTGTGACTGTGCATATGTGTGTGTGCGTGTGTGTATATATATGTGTGTGTGTGTATGTGTGTGTATGTGTGTGCGTGCGTGTATATGCGTGTATGTATGTGTGTGTGTGTTTGTTGTATTGTGTTTGCGAATGCATCGTTAGCTACTACATACATTTTTTTTCTCTCCTTGTTTCTCTCCTTGTTTTTTTCTGTGTCCCTTTCTGTCGAAGAGCGTAGGCTCGAAACGTAAAAGACTTTTTCTATTCCTGAGCGCTATACTAATACATTTGTTTGTTTGTACTCCACCTGCCTTCGTCTTTTGTTTATTTTCGTAAACTTTCCCGTTATATATATATATATACACATAAGTACAGAAATTTTTGTGCGCCCGTGTGTGCATATATACACATATGTATGTACATATGTACAGAAATATGTGTGTGTATGTTTATTGTATTGTGTTTGGGAATGCGTGAATATATATATATGTTGGATCAGGCGAATGTGTACATATGGTATATGTATGCGTACGTGTGTCATATGTTTATGTGTGTGGGTGTACGCTCGTCAACGCAACTACACACACGTACACACACACACAAACACTTGTCTGTGTGTGTGTATGTTTATATGCACACATGTTGAATGTATGTTTATGAACCACGTGCGTGTACATTTGCAAAGCAGGTATATATGCACGCATATATATGTTTAAGAGGTGTGTGTATATAGGTTCGTTGTGTGTCGATGTATATATTATATAATATATATATATACGCGTACATGCTTGTATATTGCGTATATACATGTGTGCAAGTGTGCATGTAACGATGTGCGTATCTGTTTAAAAGGGGTGTGTTATATATGTTCGTGTGTGTCGATGTATATATATATACGCGTACATGCTTGTATATTGCGTATATATATGTGTGCGAGTGTGCATGTATAACGATGTGGTATCTCTTTTAAAAGGGGTGTGTATATAGTTCGTTTGTGTGTCGATGTATATATATATATATACGCGTACATGCTTGTATATTGCGTATATATACATGTTGCAGTGTGCATGTATAACGATGTGCGTATCTGTTTAAAAGGGGTGTGTATATATGTTCGTGGTGTGTCGATGTATATTATATATATACGCGTACATGCTTGTATATTGCGTATATACATGTGTGCGAGTGTGCATGTATAACGATGTGCGTATCTGTTTAAAAGGGGTGTGTGTATATATGTTCGTGTGTGTGTCGATGTATATATATATATATACGCGTACATGCTTGTATATTGCGTATATACATGTGTGCGAGTGTGCATGTATAACGATGTGCGTATCTGTGTTAAAAGGGGTTGTGTATATATGTTCGTGTGTGTCGATGTATATATATATATATATATATATATATACGCGTACATGCTTGTATATTGCGTATATACATGTGTGCAAGTGTGCATGTATAACGATGTGCGTATCTGTTTAAAAGGGGTGTGTATATATGTTCGTGTGTGTCGATGTATATATATATACGCGTACATGCTTGTATATTGCGTATATATATGTGTGCGAGTGTGCATGTATAACGATGTGCGTATCTGTTTAAAAGGGGTGTGTATATATGTTCGTGTGTGTCGATGTATATATATATATATACGCGTACATGCTTGTATATTGCGTATATACATGTGTGCAAGTGTGCATGTATAACGATGTGCGTATCTGTTTAAAAGGGGTGTGTATATATGTTCGTGTGTGTCGATGTATATATATATATACCGTACATGCTTGTTATTGCGTATATACATGTGTGCGAGTGTGCATGTATAACGATGTGCGTATCTGTTTAAAAGGGGTGTGTATATATGTTCGTGTGTGTCGATGTATATATATATATATACGCGTACATGCTTGTATATTGCGTATATACATGTGTGCGAGTGTGCATGTATAACGATGTGCGTATCTGTTTAAAAGGGGTGTGTATATATGTTCGTGTGTGTCGATGTATATATATATATATACGCGTACATGCTTGTATATTGCGTATATACATGTGTGCAAGTGTGCATGTATAACGATGTGCGTATCTGTTTAAAAGGGGTGTGTATATATGTTCGTGTGTGTCGATGTATATATATATATATATATACGCGTACATGCTTGTATATTGCGTATATACATGTGTGCAAGTGTGCATGTATAACGATGTGCGTATCTGTTTAAAAGGGGTGTGTATATATGTTCGTGTGTGTCGATGTATATATATATATATACGCGTACATGCTTGTATATTGCGTATATATATGTGTGCGAGTGTGCATGTATAACGATGTGTGTGTGTGTATGTTTGTGTGAACGTGTATCTGTGTATATGGTTACGTATATGTTATGTGTGTACAAGTATGTGTATGTATGTATGTATGCATGTATGTATGTATGTATGCATGTATGTATGCGTGTGTGCACATGAATGTGTGCAAGTATACATGCATTTGTTTGTATATGTGCGTGTGTGTGTACGCGCGCGCGAGTTCATGTTTGTAAATGCGTGTGTATATATATGCATCTATAGATATGTACGCGTGTATATGTATGCATGCATTTATGAGTGTGCGTTCATGTATGTGAATGCGTATGAATGTTTACAACTAGATTTGTAAACGCGTGTGTACATGTGTGTACATATGAAGCTGTGTATATACTGCGTATAAAGATGCGTATGTATGTGTGCACATGTGTAAGCGTATATCTGTGTACATATATACGTGTGCATATATATTTATGTATGTGTGTGTGTGTATGTGTGCAACCGTTTATGTGTCTGCGTGTATGTTTGTGAACGTGTATGTATAAAGACGTGTGAGTGTGTATGTGTATAGTGTATATATATATACATATCATATATATATATATATATATATGTAGCCACGTGTGTGTATATGTTTACATGCGTGTGTATGCTTGTATGCATATGTTTTTACGTGTGTGCTTGCATATTTGCGTAGATTTATGTATGTGTATGCGAATGTATATATATATATGTGTGTGTGTTGTGTGTGTGCGTGTGTTTGTGTGTGTATGTGTGCGTGCGTGTGTGTGTGCGTGTGTACGTAAGTGTGCAGGCGTTTGTGTGTGTGCATGTTTGTGTATGTATGTGTGTTTACGTGCGTGTATATTTGTAAACACTGTACATGCTTGCAACCATAGATTTGCATGTGTGTGTCTGTGTGTGTTTGTGTATGTGTAAGCGTGTATTTGTGTGTGTGTGTGTGTGTATGGCTATGTGTGCGTACAAATATGCATGTATATGTTTGAGTGTGTGCGTGTGTGTGCATATTTGCGAACGCTGTGTATATTTGCAACCATAGGTTTGTATGCGTGTGTATGTGTGTGTGTACGTATGTGTGTATGTGTGTGTATGTGTGTGCAAATATGAATGCGTATGTGTGTGTTGGTGTATGTGTAAGCGTGTATGTGTGAATATGTGAGTGCAATTATGAATGCGTATGTGTGTGTATTCATGTGTGTGTTTGTGTATGTGTAAGCGTTTATGTGTGTATGTGTGAATACGTGTGTGCAAATATGAATGCATATGTGTGTGTATGTGTGTGTGTATGGCCATGTGTGTGTGTATGGCTATGTGCGTGTACAAATATGCATGTATATGTTTGAGTGTGTGCGTGTGTGTGCGTGCATATTTGCGAACGCCGTGTATATTTGCAACCATAGGTTTGTATGCGTG
>NW_021832042.1:17500-27500 GCF_006345805.1 Octopus sinensis
TCCCAAAAATGCAACAACAGCCAGGTCCGCAATAACAACGGAAACAACAATAACTGTAACGCTAGAAGAGCAACAGAATTGTCCTCTATAACACAGTCCTCATCATCATCATCATCATCATCACCATCACCGTCATCATCATCATCACCATCACCGTCATCATCATCATCATCATCATCATCATCTTCATCACCATCATCATCATCATCATCATCATCATCATCATCATCATCATCATCATCATCAACAAAGACAACAATAGTTGCTCCCGACGTTCAAAAACAATAAGGAAAGCATCATCAAATCTTAGACATTTACAGCGGCGATAGCAATGACGAAGAGAACCTCCATTGCCCAGTCGATGCATCCACATTGTCCGGCGATGTCTGTAAAAAAAAGAAAAGAAATATCTTGCTGCTGTTGTGGTTCTTAGTGACTTCTGCTAATTCTGCAAAATTCTGCAGCAATGATCTGGTCTTCATTTGCATCAATCACTGCAACGAATGTCGGAGAGATTGCAGCGACGAATGTTGCTGCCCGGTCTTACGTACGCATGTAGGTATCTGTGCAGTTGTTGTTTAACATCAGGTGAGTCCTTATCGAGCATATCTATGATGAAAGGCATTCTAGGCGCGACCATCCCGTTTCACTTTCAGACACATTGTATTTACATTCTTTTGTGTCCTTCAAGGCGGCGAGCTGGCAGAGACGTTAGCACGTCGGGCGAAACGCGTAGCCGTATTTCGTCTGCCATTACGTTCTGAGTTCATTACTGGAGTCCGGAACTCTCGTGGGAAAAAAATTTCGCCGACCGGCATACAAGTAGCAGCCAAACTCCCTCGACGGATTTTATATATGTCATTGCCTTTCATCCTTTCGGGGTCGATAAATTAAGTACCAGTTACGCACTGGGGTCGATGTAATCGACTTAATCCGTTTGTCTGTCCTTGTTTGTCCTCTCTGTATTTATCCCCTTGTGGGTAGTAAAGAAATAGTATTTCGTCTGCCGCTACGTTCCGGTTCAAGAAATAGGTAGATGCTCTTGGTGTCGGGGGTTGACCTGCTTTCTCTTCTGCGGTTCTGAGTTCATTACTGTAGTCCGGAACTCTCGTGCGAAAAAAATTTCGCCGATCGGCATACAAGTAGCAGCCAAACTCTCTCGACGGATTTTATACATGTCATTGCCTTTCATCCTTTCGGGGTCGATAAATTAAGTACCAGTTACGCACTGGGGTCGATGTAATCGACTTAATCCGTTTGTCTGTCCTTGTTTGTCCTCTCTGTATTTATCCCCTTGTGGGTAGTAAAGAAATAGGTATTTCGTCTGCCGCTACGTTCCGAGTTCAAGAAATAGGTAGATGCTCTTGGTGTCGGGGGTTGACCTGCTTTCTCTTCTGCGGTTCTGAGTTCATTACTGTAGTCCGGAACTCTCGTGCGAAAAAAATTTCGCCGATCGGCATACAAGTAGCAGCCAAACTCTCTCGACGGATTTTATACATGTCATTGCCTTTCATCCTTTCGGGGTCGATAAATTAAGTACCAGTTACGCACTGGGGTCGATGTAATCGACTTAATCCGTTTGTCTGTCCTTGTTTGCCCTCTCTGTATTTATCCCCTTGTGGGTAGTAAAGAAATAGGTATTTCGTCTGCCGCTACGTTCTGAGTTCAAGAAATAGGTAGATGCTCTTGGTGTCGGGGGTTGACCTGCTTTCTCTTCTGCGGGTCTTACGAATAGCAAAGGACCACGTTTCGGACTTCTCCCACTGGGACGAAGACCGCTTCGCTTAACAAACAAACAAACAAACAAACAAACAAACAAGCAAGCAGCAGCAGCAACAACAACGACAACAACAGTAGCAGCAGTAATAGTATGAGCAACACATCTTGAACGAGGAACCGGCTGCATTAATCGGTACCAAAAATTTGCAACAGTGATTAATGTTAACAGCAGATCATATCAGCACCTCTTGTCTCACGCAAACCATCACAAACAACTCGTATTAGAATATCAGAATCTGGATTCACTGGAAAGTTGGACCGAGTTGATCGGTGGATAAATTGTTGGGAGGCTCAACACTGGAGTAGTTTCTCCACACGCTCCAGATGGTTTGAGCCGGTGTCTCCAAGCTAATGGGAGTCGCTTATCAACGTTAAGATGATCCGAGATAATTGGTGGATCCTGTTAGGAAACTGGGATCTTTTCGGTTTGACCGGCAGTTTTTTCTAGCGGTGTCATATGAAATTGTCACCCATAATTATGACCCTAGTGTCGATCTATTGTATTTCAATCTGTTTTAGGGTTAGGGTTAGGGGTGGGGGGAAGGGTATCTTTTTTTCTTCACAAATGTAAATAAACCCAATCTGTTTCTTAAACGAGGGACATATTCATACGGCACAGAATATTTTTTACCTCAACAGACGTCAGTGATTGGTTGAAATTGCAGAAATTGAAGAAAATAAAAACAACAAATATCTTACAAACTACAGAATTTTCTCAATAAAGCCAAGAGAAAAAGATGTTTTATAAACACATTCTACCAGTATACGAAATTTAAAAGTGTTTAGTTACGTGGAAATTATTTTAAAAAACTGCCGGTCAAACCGAGAATCTATACTAGACTGGTTTCTCCAGATGCGCCGGGTGAGTTTAAGTGACCACTGCAAGCCAATGAAAGTTATTTGTCAACAACAAGAAGAGCCGGGATGATTGGTGATATGAGGTGAATACTGATGCGGATTTTTCCAGATGCAACAGATACCCTGTAAACTAACGAACTACCCTGTCAATTTTTTGGCATTGCTAACAAGTAACTGTTCTCTGTTCGTTTGCGTATAACTACAACCGGTTGCCCAGTATTCTATTAGGGCTTGTTGTTGTTGTTGTTGTTGTTGTTAAGCAACAAGACGGGTAAGGGTGATTAGGTGATGGTCTAGGGCAGTGCTTTTCAAACTTTTTGCTGGAGCGGAACCCCAAGGAAACATTCCACTGGCTCGAGGAACCCCTGTGCAATAATTTAATTGTCTTATGCTCACATATCTGCGCAGGAGAATTAAAAATTACTGTCAATTTTAGCAGTTTTGTAACTTCTTGCGGAACCCCTGGACTGTACTGGCGGAATCCTAAGGTTCCGCGGAACCCTGGTTGAAAACCACTGGTCTAGGGTTTAGGGGCGGGAGACCCCAGACCCTTGGAAAAAAAAAACTTTGGTCGTCTTGTTGTAGTCGAGGGCTCTTCGATGACGCCTGACACCACTGGGAGGTGGCCCTCGAAGTCACTGGAAATGGAGATTTCCAGGTCCAAATTCTTGAACGGCTGCTGCTGCTGTTGTTGTTGCTGCTATTGTCTCCTCTGCCAGTTTTCCTTTGGCAATGCATACTTATGATTAAAAGGCATTTTAGCTGTGACTATACCATCTTTTTCTTTTGAGGCACAGTGTAATCTAAGATTGCAATAAGAAATCTGTTCTTCTTTTTAAAAGAAGTTAGGGTGTGAGTTGAGGAAGATTTAGCTGTCTCTCGACCCCTCGGGATCGATAAAATAAAGTATCGGTTAGATACTGGGGCCGTTGTAACAGAATTGTCCCTTGCCTCAAAATGACAGGTCTTGTACGTTGCCACGCTCCGGCGTTGGAAATGCTATGATTCGAGTCACTTATATGCCATGGAAACACGGCATTATGAGTCGTAGGTCATAAGGAAAATTTAAAAAAGAAGAAAATTCCCAATAATAGTAATTCCTGCAGTAACTCCCTTGTTGGTTCGGATATTCTGTTGACTCATCCGTTGACACTTTCGTCCTGCAAGCAAGGCAACATACGACTCTTATTTCCTGAAAACAAGGCGATTCTAATGTTACAATGGATATTTACTGCAATATATGCATTTTAATGTTGCAGCTGTCTTTCCTGCAATATATGCATTTTGTTGTTGCAGCTGTTTTGCCTGTAATATGCACATTTTGATGATGCAGCTGTTTTTGGTATGACATATGCAATGTGATTTTGCAGGTGTTTTTTTAGCAATATATGCATTTTGATGCTGCAGTATATGTCAATGTTGCACAATGTGGTATTTGTGCAGCGAAACTGCATATTGTTGTCAGTGCATCTAACATAAGCACTACAAATATTCACGTTTAGTCCCAAGTCGGCCCTGGGCAAGCAATGCAGCATTGAAACCATGACCATCGCGTCTAATTATTTTTAAAGCAAAGTCTATCTCAGACTACCTAAAACATTTGGCTACTATTGAGAGAAGATCGAGTAAGAATATAACAAAAAAAATAGTTTCTTTAACCCGATAGCAGCTGTGATGGAGCAGCCCCATGATAAAAGGCGTTCCAGCAGTGACCATCATGTCTTTTCCGTATATAAAGACCTACAATGTCATTCTTAATTTAAGACTGTAGGACGTAATATGACGGAGACTTTATTGCTATTTCTAGCAGATAGAGCAACCACATAGTGGTTTCCTTATTGGCTTATATATCTCATGTTTGGTATCTTATTGCATAACATATTGCAACAACATAATACTACATAATACTACAACGGTGAACCATTGAGGGAATCCTTGTATATAGTTGCCTGAATTGCAAATCTAACTCAATTACTACCTGACATCTTGCAAAAGGTAAGGATTCAACCGATATTATCGTATGGGACACAAGGCGGCGAGCTGGCAGAAACGTTAGCACGCCGGCCGAAATACTTAGCGGTATTTCGTCTACCGTTACGTTCTGAGTTCAAATTCCGCCGAGGTCGACTTTGCCTTTCATCCTTTCGGGGTCGATAAATTAAGTACCAGTTACTTACTGGGGTCGATGTAATCGACCTAATCCGTTTGTCTGTCCTCGTTTGTCCCCTCTGTGTTTAGCCCCTTGTGGTGGTGCTGGTAGTCATGGTGTATGTATGTATGTTGCTTTGATAGTTTTGCTACTGCTACTGGCACGGCTATTGTTGTTGTTGTTGTTGTTGTTGTTGTTGATGATGATGATGATGATGATGACGATGATGATGATGATGATGAAGTCAAAATTAAAAGAAGAGTGCCATTGTTATCTAGTAAACAATATTTCGACATCTTGTGTGTCTTCGACTGGGGCCCATATGATCTTTGAGGATCCAGATAAGTTTTTTTTGAGGGGTCAATGCCAGCAGAAAAGATAAAGTTATCTTCTCTCGCGTCATGTTGACTCATAAGGTCCGGTTTCCCAATTTCATGACATATATATTCCCCCACCTGGACAGGACGCCAATCCATCACAAGATTACTCATTTTTTGCCAGCTGAGTGGACTGGAGGAACTTGAAACGATGTGTTTTGCCCAAGAACACAATGAGTGGCCCGGTCCAGGTAACGAAACCACCATAACTACCAGCAGCAGCAGCAGCAGCAGCAACAGCAGCAGCAGCAACAACAGCAGCAGTAGCATCATCATCATCATCAGCAGCAGCAACAGCAGCAGCAGCAGCAGCAGTAGTAGTAGTAGTAGTAGAAAAGCAGCTGTTTTAGTATTAGTTGCAACAGTGATTTCTGTTTGATGTTGCTGTCGTGCTATTACTGCTGCTGCAGCTGGGGCTGTCGCTTTAATAGTGTTGCTGTTGCTACTGGTACGGCTATTGCTGCTGCTGCTGCTGCTACTTCTGCTTCTAGTGCCGGGGCTGTTTGTTTTTGTTGTTGAAGCTGTTGCGTTTCACTGGTTCTGGTGTTGATTCAACAATGGCAAGATGTCAGCTGTGAAATCCAACATCCATCCAGCATCAAGCATCCAGCATCCAGCAACCATCAACCATCAACCAGCAACCATCAACCAGTAACCAGTAACTAGTAACCAGCAAGAATGGCCACGTTGTAAATAGAGCGGCGACGGCTTTGCATCACGTCGACGTTCGGAGTGTTAACGGCATTTGAAAAGAAAAGGAAAAAAATATATACGTCTAGAAAAATAAAACAATCAAAAACATAAGAAGAGAGCGATGTGATGTAATGGGATGCAAGGTGATGTAAGGTGAACAGGTAAAGGAAGCCGATGAGAGTGTGTGCAGATGCTACTGTTGTTGTTATTGTTGCTGTGACTGCAACAGGGGGAAATCATTAAGTAGTAAATTGTAGGGGTCGCGGTGGTAGTCGTAGTAAATATGCGTGTACGTGTATATATATATATATGTTTAAATATATATATATATATATATATTTAAACATGTGTATGTGTGTGTGCACATGTGCATGTATATATACAGACACACCTACACTTGTATTTATGTATGTGCGTGCATGCATATAGATATGTATGTATATATGTATACATAATGCAGTATATATATATATATATGTATGTATATGTATGTATATGTATGTATATATAAATATATATATATTTATATTTGCATACATGTATGTATGTTTGTATATACATGCATCTGTGCATGTGTGCATTATGCATATTTATGTATACATATATACAATATATGTATATGTGTAAATGTATGTATATACAACTCTGTATAAATGCATGTATGTATATATGGATGCATGAAGGCGCATGGCTCAGTGGTTAGAGCGTTGAGCTTTCGATCGTGATGTGAGTGCGATTCCTGAACCGGGCTGCGTGTTGTGTTCTTGAGCAAGACACTTTATTTTCCCGTTGCTCCAGTTCACTCAGCTGTAGAAATGAATTGCGACGTCACAGGTACCAAGCTGTATAGGCCTTTGCCTTTCCCTTGGATAACATCAGTGGTATGGAGGGGCGAGGATGGTATGCATGGGCAACTACTGGTCTCCCCCCCCCCCCCAAAAAAAAACAACAACCCTAGGTTGTGCGTTCGCCGGTGAGACGACGTTCCGCCCAGGCTTGTACCCCGGAGGAGAACCTCTTAGGTGCATCCATGGTCATTCGTGACCGACGGAGTCGAGTTTTTTTTATATATATATAAGGATGCATATATATATATATACGTGTGTGTGTATGCATGTACATATGCATGTATGTATGCGTGTATGTGCATGTACGTATGTATGTATGTATGTATGCATGTGTGCATATGTATATAGACAATAAAGAGTTGGGAAATATCGAAACTGAAAGTGAAAGTACAACTCAAGCCCCAAAACGGGAAACGAAAGTAAATAGGGTTATACTACTACTACTACTACTACTACTACTACTACTGCTGCTGCTGCTGCTGCTGCTGCTTCTGCTACTACTACTACTACTACTACTACTACTGCTGCTGCTGCTGCTGCTTCTGCTGCTGTTGTTGTTGTGGTGGTGCTTGTGTTGTTGTTTGCGTTGTTGCTCCTTCTGCTGTTTGTGGTGGTGGCGGCGGCGGTGCATCTTCTATCGCTGCAATTTCTGCTGTTTATGGTGGTGGTGGTGGTGGTGGTGGTGATGGTGGTGGTGCATCTATTGCCTTTATTGTTGTCGTTGTTGTTGCCGAAAGTCCTGCTGCTGTTGTTGTTGTTGTTGTTGCTGTTGTTGTTGCTGCTGCTGCTGTTTGCGGTGGTGGCGGTGGTGCTGATGCAACCTATGCAGCAGCTGATGTTGCTGAGGGTGCAGCTGTCGTTACTGCTGCTATTGGTGCTGCTGTTGTTGTCTTTCAACGATAACAACACCAACAACTATACTACTATTACTACTACTACCGCTGCATTTACTACTACTACTACTACTACAACTACTACTGCTGCAACTGTTGCTGCTGCATCTGTTGCTGCTGCATCTGTTGCTGCTGCTGCTACTACTACTACTACTACTGCTGCTGCTGCTGCTGCTACTACTACTACTACTACTATGCTGCTGCTGCTGCTGCTACTACTACTACTACTACTACTACTACTACTACTACTACTACTAATACTACTACTGCTACTACTACCTGTCGTAGTATATACTACAGCTCGCAGTACCACCAGCATCAACAAACATATTCTTTGACGTCATTTCCACCACTACAACCACTACGGACCGTTGCAGGGCTCAATTTTTGTCGTTCGATTCGCTAGAAATAGCAACCAATTCCGCCTCGTATCACACATCTCAAAACAAACGAAGGAAGCACGCTGTAGATTACGGTAGTCTTACATGGCTCTATCAAGGACAGGTTAGTCGTGGCTGGAATGCATTTTCACCATGAATCCTGGATATTTCTGGAGCGAAACATGAACGACAACAGCAACAACACCAACAACACCAACAAAAAAAAACATCAACAACAGACACTAGGTGTTTGTTTTTCTGCCCTCATTTTAATTCGCTTGTGTTTTGTGTCATAATATATTTAAAACACGCACACCCAAACACAGACAGACAGACACACACACACACACACACACACGCGCGCGCACACACACACACGCATGCACGGACACGCACATGCATACACACATACATACACATACACACATGCACACACTCATTCATACATGTATACACACACACAAGCACACATATGCACACACATATGCATACACACATACATTCATACATACATACATACACACGCACACATACATTCATACATATATACACACACACGCACACACACATGCACACGCACATGCATACACACATCCATACACATACACACATGCATACACTCATTCATACATACACATACATGTATACACACACACACATGCACACACATATGTACACATATATGTACACATACACGCACATGCATACACACATACATACACATACACATATGCACACACTCATTCATACATACACACATACATTCAAACATATACACACGCACACACACACGCACACGCAGATGCATACACACATACATACACATACATATATGCACGCACTCATACATACAAATGCATGTATGCATACTCACGCACAAATGTGCACGTATACACTTGCACATATGAGTACACTCTTGCACGTATACTCACACACTTAGACACACACAAGCCAATATACGCATGCACGCACATGCACACTCTTGCACGCACGCACACATAGACACATTTTTCGCACGCACGCATTCTCACTTTGATGTACATAAACTGGACGCACACAATCTTTTGAATTTTTTTTTGTTTTGCAGTATGTATATGTGCATATGTGTGTGTGTACACATGCATGTGTATGTATGAATGACTGTGTGCATGTGTATGTTTTGCAGTATGCGTACCGTTGTTGGTTACCATGACGGCGACGTCACCGCCGCCGCCGCCGCTGACGACGACGACGACGATGATGATGATGATGACGATGATAATATCTCCTGCAGCTGATACGGCGTTGCACAATTCGTTGCACACAGACACACACATATACACACACATATACACACACATATACACACACATATACACACACATATACACACACATATACACACACATATACACACACATATATACACACATATACACACACATATACACACACATATACACACACATATACACACACATATACACACACATATACACACACATACACACATACATACACATACACATATGCACACACTCATTCATACATACACATACATACATACACATACATGTATACACACACACATATACACACACATATATACACACATCTGCGCACGCGCTGCTCATTAGCTAAATAACATCCACAGAGCGAGAACGACCGACGTCCGGCCTCTCTACCTGCAAACACAACAACCATGCCCGAACCAGTAAACACAAGTCACAACCATTTCGATTGCACGCGCGCGCTCACACGCGCGCACACGCGCACATGTATGTATTTTCTTCTTTTATTCTTTTGTGTGTTTCAGTCATTAGACTGCAGCCATGCTGGGGCACCGTCTCGAAGAACTTTTAGTCGTATGCCTCGACCCCCCCTCCCCACCTCATTCCCCACTCCAGTACTTATTTGTTAAGCCTGGTACTTGTTTTGTCGGGTGCTTTTCCCCCGCGAACCGCTAAATTACGGGGACGTAAACAAAACGACACCGGTTGTCAAGAGGCTGTGGAGGACAAACACACACACACACACACATGCA
>NW_021832042.1:32500-34017 GCF_006345805.1 Octopus sinensis
CGTGAAATTCATACTTACTAGATTTAAGAGTGAAGTTATTTCTATTCATCACCTCTACTCTCTCCTCCTCCTCTTCCTCTTCCTCTTCCTCCGCCTCACTACTACTACTACTACTACTACTACTACTACTTGTTGTTGTTGCTGCTGCTGCTGCTGCGCGATGGTGTCTTCTGGATTTTAATGTAAAGCATATATACACGTACGCACGCACGCACGCACACATACACACACACACACAAACGGCGGTTCTCACACACAGGCGAGAGAGAGAGAGAGAGAGAGCATTCACACATTTTCCACACAAAAGCCTGCCGTGTATAACACATACAATCACTGTTGGATTTAAAACGAGAACCGAGAACTGATATTTTGCTAGACACAAGCGTTGGCTCTCGATGGACCAGCCGACACCCAGGACTAAAAATAAGAATGACAAAACACAAAGGTTATCGTTGTTGCTTTGCCCTTTATTTTATATCTTCAAATCCGCACATTCGATGATTTCATCCTTTATTCAGACACATTGATTACAGAACAAAATAACCCCACGTTTCACAGTTAGGGGTGAATGGCTTTCAAATAGATTTACTATCACATACGTTTGCTAGTTTACATTCTCCATTCTATTCTTACACGCTTTTTTTTCTGCATTTCTCCTTTACTCCATTTCTTCCTTCCTCGCTTTCAGTGAATCAGTCAATCGATATATATTTACCTATCAATCAATCAATCAGTCAATCAATCTATCTCGCTTTCCCTTCTTTTTTTTTCTTTCTTTCTTTCTTTCTTTCTTTCTTTCTTTCTTTCTTTCTTTCTTTCTTTCTTTCTCTCTTTCTTTCTTTCTTTCTCTCTACATTGTGTCCTTCCTCTCCGCTGACTCTCTCCCATTCACACGCGGTTTTCTACTCACAATTGCGTGTGTGTGCATCACACATTTGTAATCGTCACATGTGTTGTAGCTAATATATGTAGAATTCTTACGTATGTACAGCATTTTTGTGAGAACGCATGGATGCATGTCTTCGTGTCGGTGCACAAGTCTGTCTCATAAGACGATCTCGCGGGCGGATCGAAACCGAACCCAATGCATCGCCAGACCGTGGCACACAGCAACGGTAAGACGGTAGCAGCAGTTTGTCCCACAGACAAATGTGTCGTTTGCGGCATGGACAGCACAGAACGACCCCACAGCGGACACGAAACCTGTGCTCGTATGCCACCGCATCCACCACCATCATCATCACCACAACCGCCATTGACGGCGGCGGCGGCGGCGGCGGCGGTCACGATGACGACGACGACGACGACGACAACGGCGGCGCCGACGGTAGCGGTGACCGCAGCGGCGGCGGCGGTGACGATGGCGATCACGTCCCTGAGCAAAGATGCCGCCGGCGGCACGGTCGTTGCCGCGATGTCTCCGCCGCCCGGCAAGTACCATCACCATCATCATCCTCACCACCACCATCACCACCATCATCACCACCATCACCATCACAACCCCAACAAACTGCAAG
>NW_021832043.1:0-7500 GCF_006345805.1 Octopus sinensis
TTTGTTCAAAAAATATTAATATTAATTAATTTTTCAAGAATATTTAATTTTATTCTGTAAAATAGTAATTAATTCATTTATCTGTAAATCCGCGAGGTTGTTACTCAGGCACTAGAATGGTAACCTTCAACTAACACTATCTCCTCCGAGACCCTGCGGCGCAAGTTGACCAAAATTGAGAGTATGGTAGAAGAAGGGTTGCTCTTCCTTCCGTAGTAGAACATAACATTCAAATCGGACCATGTTAACACCAAAAATTATTTACATCAAAAAGATGCTTTTTTCTATGAAAATCCCTATTTTTTCGATTTTTTCACTGCTGTGTCGCCACTTTCGGTTGTTGTATTCGACCCGAAAAATGTTCACAAAATTTTTACTTTTCAAAATTACAAATCCAGCGGGTCGAAACAAACCCGAGCAACGCCGGGCGATACTGCTAGTATATATATAAACACATACACATATATATAATGGATCATCCCATAAATAATGCGGATTTTTCAATTCCATATATAGATGGAAGAGCATTGTAGAAAATGCAGGAGAGTATATTTTAGATTGAAAAGAACTTTGTTTATCTTAATTTAGAAAATTAAAAGTATAAAAACCGCATTATTTATGGGATGACCCAATATATGTATGTATATACAATATATGTACATACATATATATAACGGGAAGCTTTATGAAAATAAACAAAAGACGAAGGCAGGTGGAATACAAACAAACAATTGTATTAGTATGGCGCTCAGGAATAGAAATAAAACAAGTCTTTTACGTTTCGAGCCTACGCTCTTCAACAGAAAGATACACAGAAAAAGAAACACAGAAAGAAACAAGGAGAGGAAAAAAATGCGTGCAGAAGCTAGCGAATCAACATGGCGATCATATATATATACACACGCGCACATACTCACGCACAGATATCACAAGCACTCACGCCCGTACATGCATGTATATATATATATATAATATATATAAATATATGCATATATACATACATATATGTACATACCTAGATATATATATGTATATATACATTCATATATGGGTACAAGACATAAAAAATACGTTGAACACATGAGAAACGAAAACATAAAAACAAAAACATGGAAACGAACTTTTTTCGAACAACGGAAAAAAACAGAGAAACGAGACATACAACATAAAGAATATTCCCCTTCTTCAGTTGTCCTTCTTTCGTCTACTCCACGTTTTCGAAGGCAAGGACAAGACGCGACTTAGTTGAAACACTTCTTCCCGCAAAGCAAATTAGATAAAACTAGCAGTATCGCCCGGCGTTGGTTGGGTTTGCTTCGACCCTTTAGAAATGGAATTTTTGAAAAGTAAAAGTTTTGTATTATGTAGCTTGTTATTCTCTTTAAGTGAACATTTTCAGGTTGAAATAGACGGAAAAATGGCGACACAGCAGTAAAAAAAATCGTAAAAAATAGGGATTTTCATAGAAAAAAAGCACCCTTTTGATGTAAATAATTTTTGGTGTTAACATGGTCCGATTTGATTTTTTCTTCTACAGAATGAAGAGCAAGCCTTCTTCCATCATACTCTCAATTTTGGTCAACTTGCACCGCAGCGTCTTGGAGGAGATAGTGTTAGTTGAAGGCTACCAAACCTGCCACACACAGACAACTTCAGCTTTATATATTGAGAGATTTGGGAGATATTTTGCGGGGCGGGTGAAAGTGGAAATAAGAACAGAACAGTGAGAACAAAACAGTAAAAACAAACAGTGAGGGCTGCTAAGCCAAGACGATGGGAAAATTATTATGAACGTTTAGAAACACGATCTTATGAAGAGACAATTATGAGCACGTTTAGTCTTTACGAAGATTGTGGGTAGAAAGGTAGAGTCTCTTTCGTCACGTGTCAGCGACGATAGAGTCGAGGAATCGAACTCAGTAATTGCTTCATCTCTGTCGGCCTCTTTTGCCGAACCGCTAAGTTACGGAGACGTAAACATACAAAACCGGTTGTCAAGCAGTGGTGGGGACAAACACACCATACACACAAATACACCAAACATACATATATATATATATATATATATATATATATATATATATATATATATATATGTATATTGTATGTATGTATATAGTATATGTATATATATATATATATATATATATATTATATATAATAATATATATATATATTTATTATAAAAGGCAGATTTATCTGCCTCCCTTTGTCAGTTATAGAAATCTACAATATAGGATTTCTTCAATTACAATTTACCTAGCATTTTTAAGAGTAGAATGCATCGGGCTTTGCCAGGTCCGGTTTTTAAAATTTCAACCCCAATTAAGCAAAATTTACAGAAAACTCACATTCTGGTGTGTGTATGTCAAATGCTTTCTTATGTGGTTTACACCACACGCAAACGCACACACACAGTGTTGCATCGAATTAAAATGAAACTAATTCACTGTGTGTGTGTTGACAGGTAGACATAGAATGCGATGGCGATGTAATATTTGTTTCTGTCTATGACGCTGATAGATACATGAGTAAATGTATGGGAAGCTAAGAGATAAGAGTGAGTGAAAATGTTCTTGAAGAGAAGTAAATAGCAAGAGAGTGTTTGAGGAAGACTTTACATTAAATAACCGTAGTGGCTTGTATATATATATATATATACATACATAAGACAGTAAGGTGTGATTTGAGGGAGATTTGGCTGCTATTTCTGCCATGTAGGGGTCTCCCTCAATAGGCTCATACATATCTACATGATAAGACAGTAAGGTGTGATTTGGGGGAAATTTGGCTGCTATTTCTACCAGGTCTAGCTACCATGTAGAGGTCCCCCCTCATTGGCTCATATATATTACATACATATAAGACAGTAAGGTGTTGATTTGAGGAGATTGGCTGCTGTTTCTACCAGGTCTGTTAGGCCTTCTCATGTAAACTCAACCTTTCTCATGCCTTGAACATAAGACCAAAGCAGAGAATGTATTCTTTTATTCTTCTGCTTTTTCCAGCCATTGGTCTGTGGCCATGCTGGGGCAATGCCTTGAAGAATTGTAGTTTAATGAATCAACTCCAGTTTTATTTTTGTAAGCATTGTACTTATTCTATCTGTTTCCTTTGTCAAACCACTAGGTGACAGGGATGTAACAAACCAACATTCGTTGTCAAGCAAGGTGTGGAGGACAATCACAAGCACAGACACGCACACACACACACATACATGCATACACATATACACACATACATACATACCATATATATGTGTTATTATATATTGCAGCGTGGAAGGTGTTTGTAAGCCATTTAAGAAACACACAAAAACCGTTAGATTTACTTCAACATTTAAATTTAATTTGCCAAAATATTTTCCTCGCTTTGAGACCGCGACCTGTTCACTGACAAAAATATCGTGCTAACAGGTCGCGGTCTCAAAGCGACGAAAATATTTTGACAAATTAAATTTAAATGTTGAAGTGAATCTAACGGTTTTTGTGTGTTTCCTAAAGGCTTATAAACACCTCTTCAACGCTGCAACTGTTTTCGTTCCAGCACACGATCTCAGATCAAGTCACTTGCTATGCAAGTACATCTCTGTAACTATATATATATATATATATATGTGTATATTGGTAAAAACAGTAAGATAACAAAAGAAAGAAAGAGACCTCAATATTATGTAAATAGAGGAAATCTTTATATATAAAAGTGAGGTTGCGTATCTGTCTCCTACGATTAGATTCCTAACTACTCCCACATTTTCGGTTGCAGTTTAACCAAAACCGGGTATCTTATAGTCGTGATTCATATCGAGCCCGTCTGGGTATTAGCGCGCGTCTACGATGATCTACGATTTAAAAACAAAATTTACCATCAATTTTCCCATTTTTAATCCATTTTGACATATATAAGGGAAGTAACTCTCTAAAATTATTATTAAATCTCAGAACGTAAAAAGCTACAGTAACACCCCTCCCCCTTTGTGGTTAGCCATATTGAGATGGCTATTATACTTTACATCTCTAAAAATGCTTATATAATTATTTCCCTTACAAACCCGAGCAACGCCGGGCGATACTGCTAGTATATATATAATTTTCTGTTTCTTTTTTCATTTATTTCTTTGTCTTCTTTTCCATTGTTTTCTTTCTCGCCCCCCCCCCGCTACTTATTTGTTTTTTTCCTTTCTTTCTTTCGCCTGCAACTTATATAGTCACACATCAAGAGATTTAGTGCGCGTGCGTGTGTGTGCGTGCATACATATATATATATATATATATATATATATATATAATATAATATATATATATATATATATTATATATATATATAGGTTCGGATATGTATGTATTGATAAATGTATATGTAATCTGGCGTGAAATTTTTTTACGGATATATCTTTTAATTTATTAATTTATTAATTTATTAATATTTTACACTTAATCATTTACCCTGGGTATTCAGGCCTTTTCCTTCTTTATAAACTATTTTTGATTTAAGGTTTTCTTCGATTTTTAAAATATGATTTTCAACCGCAATTCGTTATTGCATGCAACCTGTTATTGAAAAGTCCGTTAGTTGAAAGGACAAAGCGAACAAAACCATTTTCAAATGTGTATCAATCAAACTAATTGTATATTTATGCATACAACCTTGGTTTTATTCCATTCTAAACAAAACTGTCCGACGAACGGGAACGTGAAACTCTGAGTAACAGTTTTTTGTGATGCTTTGCGGCTTTTTGATAAAGTATATATTTTTATATATATATATATATATATATATATATATATATATATATATATTATATATATAGTTGAAACACTTCTGTCACAACCTGGGACCTTGAAGACTGCTTAAATGCAAGAAAGTATACTAGTCCCTTAATATTTGATATTCAATATTTCACCTATTCAATAAGACAATCAATACTTCATTTCATTCTACTATATATACTATTTACACTATATATTCTATAATCTACATTAATATTATAAAGAATATAAATAAAACATAAAAACAAACAGAATTGGAATTCCTTTGAATAATATATATATACATCTAATATAGAATAAAATTTTTCGAAAAAATTTTATCAATGGCCAGCATATTAAAAAATGCCTTTAAAGGTTAAATTTATAAACAAGGGCAAAAGAAAAAATTCTAATGCCAAATATGCCGAAAATAGACAAATCGTCAATAACCATATAATTCATCACTATAAGCACGCGTCTCGGAATAAGCCGACAGAAATTTCTTAAAAATTCCGTTATTATCGCATCGGTCCCAATTTCAGAGTTAATTCGTTAGAGTTTTCTCCTCGTCAGCGATAAATACGTAAGAAATAAATGAAATACATGCTTATACCCATGGGAGAAGCAAACACTAAGTCATGAGCACACTTAAGTACCCCAAATATATCCAAAATAGAAATTCTCCATTGACGATTTGTCTATTTTCGGCATATTTGGCATTAGAATTTTTTGGCCAAATAGAATATGTTTGGCGGGCAATTTAAACTGGCCTTGTACATACGTGCATATATATGTATGTATGGACGTTCGTATATGTAAGTATAACGTTTGTTCTGCATATATATATTTGTATTTATGTGTTCTGATATATTCAACCGATGACGGCAAAGCTTATTTAAAGCAAAGCTAGAAATCCAGGATCTTGAATTATTCAGTAATATTTTTTGCTGGTCTATTTTGTCCCTCTGTCTTATCTCATGGTGCGATATGAACATTTAACGTGGTTCTTAGAGTCAGGGATTTGACTGCTATTTGGCATGGTGGTGTCTCTCTATTTCGGCATGGTGGGTGTCTTGTTTTTTATTTTTATATATATATATATATATATATATATATATATATATATATATGACGGTCTTCTATCAGTTTCCGTCTACCGAATCCACTCGCAAAGCTTTGGTCGACCCAAGGGTATAGCAGAAGACACTTGGCTAAGGTGCCCGGAACCATGTGGTTGGGAAGCAAGCTCCTTCCCACATGGCCACGCCTACGCTTATCTACCCACAAACGCATATCATCGCGAATTTTTAAAAACAAATGTTGCAGAATTTGACTTTCGTCTTCGTTGCCTTCGTTGTGTTGAGGAAAGCATTCAACAGAATAAACGAGTGACCACAGTAACCTCTACGCAGTTACTTGACATGCTGAAAATAGTAGCTGAATCTCTCTGAAATTGCACTTTACTATCTTAAGCAAGGGAAGTAAACAGAATAGAGAGTGTTGCCATAACTATAGAGAAGGCAAGAGTGGCACTGCTGGAACCATTTGGTTATTGGTTTGCTAGTTCGAACCTAACCTGGTGCTTAACAACAACAACAGCAACAACAATGACAACAACGATAACAACGACAGCAGCAATTGCTAGAAAGACGACAAAGACAGGCAATAGGTCAGCACACCACACCGCACCGGTGTGGGGGGTCTCGGGTTGCAAAGCGGAGGATGTTTGTTCAGCTTCTATAGAAGGCATTGTTATTGGCTGAAGAGAGAGAGAGAGATAGGTAAAGAGCGAAGGGAGGGAGAGTGTGTATGAGAGAGAGAGGAAGAGCGAGAGAAAGAGAGAGACAGAGAGAGAGAAAGGGAGAGAGAAGGTAAACACTGATGAATTGTCACAGACACCGGTAACGCAAACATACACACACATACATCGTGCGTAAATTAGAGAATGTACTTATATACATACACACACTACAAACATGCATACACACACACACACACATATGCATACATATATACATCTGTGTATATGCATATATATATATATATATACATATATATACATCTATATTTATACATACCATACATATACACACACATATATACATATAATATATATATATATATACCTACATATATATATATATACATACATACATACATAATATATATTATATATAATATATATATATATATATATATATATATATATATATATAATATACATGCATATATATGTATATGTATGCTCGATAGCAGGTAAATATAGTGACACGCGCACATATACATAGACACATGGTAACACACTAACACACACACACACACACACCGACATATCACTGAAAATACATACATACATATATATATGTGTGTGTGGTATGTATGTATGTATATATACATCTAATGTAGTTTTCGGTGTATGTGGAACTGTGTGAATATACATCCGTGTACGCGTGTGTATGTATGTGAGCGTGGGTGTGCGTGTGTGTGTGTGTATGTGTGTGTGTGCGTGCGCGCGCGCGTGTAGTTGCATACTTTCTTGACATTCTGTTTACATATATACATAGGAAGAAGCTTTCATCCGCCTGCCCGTTTAGGTATACATTAATCCACCCACACACAAATGTATATACAGATAGATAGATAGATAGATAGATAGATAGATAGATAGATAGATAGATAGATAGATAGATAGATAGATAGATAGATGAGGTGTCTACACCAACGAAAATATGGCACTCAATACAGGTGTTGG
>NW_021832043.1:12500-25000 GCF_006345805.1 Octopus sinensis
TGTATGTGTGTGCGCGTGCGTGTGTGTGTGTGTGTGTGTGTGTGTGTGTGTGTGTGTGTGTGTGTGTGTAAGTGTGTGTGTGTGTGTGTGTGTGAAAAACAGTTTGTCAACAAGACAATTTGTCTGAAACCCGACGCAGTATAGAAAATATTACATATGCATATATGCTAATATTCAGGTATATACACACGGTCACGAATATACACACACACACACACACACATATTACAGACCGTAAAGTACAATGTACTGACCTGTTTTTCAAAAGAACAAACGGTCAATCTTCCACTTGTTATTATTCAAATAAATCATGGCGGCGAGATGGCAGAATCGTTAGCACGCTGGACGAAATGCTTAGCGGTATTTCGCCCGTCTCTACGTTCTGAGTTCAAATTCCACTGTGTTCGACTTTGCCTTTTATCCTTTCGGGGCCAATAAATTAAGTACCAGTGAAACACTGGGGTTGATGCAATTGACTAATCCCCTCCCCTTTAGTTCAAAGGATTATGCTAATAAATCTTCTTTCTACAAACGCCATTCGAGACTGGACTACTATCCTATTATGGCTGTTTTCTGCACTTTAATGAGCCAGAATTTTCAGTCAGCCAGGTGTATATAAAATATAACGGTATCGACCTGACCGTCAGATGTTGTTATACATCGCTAGTCACAATATACATATATTTGTGTGTTTGTGTGTGTGTGTGTGTGTGTTGTGTTTGTTCCCCCACCATCGCTTGACTGGGGTGTTTACGTCCCTCCAACTTAGCGGTTCGACAAAAAGACCGATAGAATAAGTACTAGGCTTACAAAGAATATGTCCCGGGGTCAGTTTGTTCGATGAAAGTCGGTGCTCCAGCATGGCCACTGCCAAATGACTGAAACAAATAAAAGAATTATATATATATATATATACATATATATATATATATATGTTTAAGTAGTTGAATGAATTATCCTAGTATGGATAATTCGGTTAACCGATACCCGGGTAGCAAATTTACGTCAGAAAGCACGGTTGAAGCTACATACCAAGGGCAGAAATCACGTGCTTTCGTGTGGAAATTTGTGTTTTTTTACTATAGATAAATGAAAGAATGGAGTCGAACGACTCCATTCTTTCATTTATCTATCTATCTATATATATATTGATCAAAATAAAAACATGATGCCAAGGATTCAGCGGTACATATGTTTCGGGCCTTTATTAGACAGATTTATAACAATGCATAATGTATGTCTGTGGCCTTCTTCAGCCGCGCACAACTTCCACAAGGACATGTGTTACATCAAAAATTCTTGGTTGGGGATGCAAATCCTCTCATTCGCGTACGACATAATGCGGCAACAGCATAGAATTGAAGCGTCCATCTCTTTCTTAACACATGTCAATTTACTCCACCACCTACACCACCAAACGGTATACACAGGTGCTTATAATTATCAAGTACTCACCCCGAATTTCTGTACTCAACTATATATATATATATATATATATATATATATATAGATAGAGAGAGAGAGAGAGAGAGAGAGAGAGAGAGAAATATAAAAGATAAAAATACTAATTGGCACAAATTAAATTTAAATGCAGAAGTGAATCTAACGGTTTTCTGTGAGTTTTTTTTAAATGTCTTATAAACACCTCCAAGCTTCTATTGTTTTTGTTTCAGCACACGATCTCAGATCAAGTCACTTGCTATGCAAATACACTTCCCTAATATATATATATATATATATATATATATATATATATATATATATATATATACTTTGATACTTTGATAGGTTTCGGCCATTATTGGCCAGGCCATGTCTAACTAATAGCAAGCACCACCTGGTGAAGTCTTTCAAGTCAGAATTTGGGCACTATGGCCCACTCAAGTAGAGAGTTATTGTTTACAGAGACATATCCGGGTGTAGGGGGTTTATCCGGGATTTCTTGAAGGAATCTGTCCAAGACTTCTTGAACCCTATAGGGTCAGTTTCTGTTTTAATGTGTTTTGGTGTAATGTTAAAGAGAGCGGGGCCAATTGAGGTGAAATAATTGTGCCGTTTGTTGTTATGAGATGAGAGTGCGATTTTTGTTTTGGGCGGATGGCACGGAGCCCAAGCCTTGGATGTACCTTAAAGGTGATGCCAACATCATTTGGGCAATGCTGATGGAATATTTTCCACATCATGCAGATGATGTAGCGCTCACGACGACGTTGGAGAGAATAAAGTTTTAGCTTTTCTAGTCGACCCCAATAGTCGAGGCCTGTCATGCCATCTATCTTTTTTGTGATTGCCCTTTGAGGTGCTTCAACTTTTATGATACTTTGTTTTGTGTGGGGAGACCACAGTGGACAACAGTATTCAAGGTGGGGTCGGGCAAAAGTGGAGAAGAGAAGGATAATGGTGTGGATATCTCTCGACTGGAAAGTTCTGAGAATCCAGGAACACATTCTGCGGGCCAGAATATATATATAAGGATAAATATATTAAAAGGGGTCCGTGGTAAGACTCGTTTAAAAGAAAGGTTTGGGAACCACTGTTGGGAACCACTGTTGGGAACCACTGTTGGGAACCACTGTTGGGAACCACTGTTGGGAACCACTGGTTTAGCTAGTCGAAACTTCGAAGTCACTGTCAATACTATCCTTGTTAAAGAATAATAAATTTGTAGACTACGAAATGTACTGATTAATCCTTCAGATTAATGTAAAATTATTTTTATGGTAATCTAAAAACAAACATTAATATGTATGTAAAATATCTTCTGCTTTATAAACGAAAGGCATTTTATTAACAACACATTTTCGCAAAAAGAAAAGAAAGAAAAAAGCTTTGAGCGTATAAAAGATTAAATCATTGAGAGAGAAAAAGTGCTTCACCATGGAAACTATGAAAAGGGGGAAATGTGATGGGGATTAAATAGCAGGAGGTGGGGAGGGAGAAAGTAACAGGTTGTACACTTCAGAACAAATGGCGTGTTTAGCTGCACTTTGAGGACATGACTGCACAGGCATTAGCTTGGGAAATGGCCGGCAGCACTCGGTGCAGCAGCCACCCTATTACTTGGGGCTCATTTCTCAGACTGGCCGCAGATATCCCTATTTTGAAGAGAAAATCAGCCGTGCAGGGCCGGAGAAAACCTGAAGACTCGACAGCCTTCGGCAGAAACTGATAGCAGCCGGTCAGGCTGATGTACTAGTTCATCTCTCTTCCCTCTGCGTTACTGGCGGGTTTTGCGACCCACGAAATCCCAAATAATTCATCGCAGAGCGTATAACATCGAGTTATTGCGATTTGTCGTTTTCTGAAAACAGGATTCCAATTCCTCAGACTTCAAACTTCTTAGAGTATGGTTCCTTTAATTCCGTTCTTCTCTGTTGGAATTTATTGGAAGATCCTGTCACCTGGAACCATCCTGATACCATGGATTTGGGGTACGTTCTCTTATCATTCAATGAATTTCTTTGAGGTGGTTTTTACAGAAGCAAGAAAGGAAAAGAGAATATGAACCTAATAGCTTATTTGTTGGTGGTGGTGGTGGTGGTAATAGTGATGCTGGTAGTAGTGGTAATGTTAGTGATGATAGTGTTGATAGTGGTCGTGGTGCTGCTGCTATTGCTGATACTGATGATGGTGTTGATACTAGTGGTTGGTGGTGGTGGTGGTGGTGGTGGTGGTGGTGTTTGTGGTATGCGGTGTTGTTTAGTCGCAGGTTTGATCTGAGAAGGATTTGACTACTCTTTCCAGCGGGTCAGTGAACCGTCTTGATCCTCCCCTGTTAATTCACAACTGATTGTTTCAGACAAATGGACACCCACCGCCACCACCGTCGCCAAAATGGTCTGAGTCGGTCAACCTCTGTTTCCAAATTTTCAATGGCTCTTAGAAAGAAAACTCTAATCTGTTAGTAAATGTAATTATTAGACACCAGGCTACAAGGGATTCCAAAAACCCAGTCTTCAGTAAGAATAATATTCCTAGAAAGGACATATTCAGCTAGTGATTTCTCCTCATCATTTACAATCACACACGAGCACACGTACACAAACATACAAGCACACACATGTAATATATATACACACACACATAAACACACACACGCAAATATAATATATAAATATATACACACACACATACTGTTGTAGTGAAACTGATACTTCCCTTCCAACGTAATAGAGTGGTATGACTCAGCCACTTTAAAGTCAGACAGTCAGTCGTTGTAGGTCAGTTGTAGTAGAGTGGTTGTAGGAGTTCTCAGTTGGAGTCAGTGTCAGTTACGAGATATATACGAGTTCGAGTTACCGCCAAAGAAGACGCTTCAAAGTCATTGTCTTGCACATTTATTATTATTATTATTGTTGTTGTTGTTGTTGTTATTATTATTATTTTATTATTATTATTATTATTATTATTTTATTATTATTATATTATCATTATTATTATTATTATTATTAATCAGGTCAGTACCTGGAATCGAACACAGAATCTTGGGGTTAGTAGCCCGCGCTCTTAACCACTACGCCATATGCCCGTGGGCAGTAGTATGTATGTATGTATGCATGTATGTATGTATGTATGTATGTATGTATGTATGTATGTATGTATGTATGTATGTATGTGTGTATGTATGTATGTATTGGTTGAAACGATTATAAAGCAAGGGGAGCAATTCATCTTTTGTCTTGCGGCAAAATTTCCCTTGCGGCGAAAAATTCTGAGCCGAGTTTTCCTGCGGCAAAAATGTTTGTGGCAAACTTTCCCGATACGACAAAATATTGTGTTCCTGCCAGCAATTACTAGGAATGTTTTTGATATATAAATTGGTTTGTCCAACAGTATTACATCGTATTTAAGCAATGTGTTCCAGGACGATTTGTAGATTGTATGTGGGTCCGATGAAACAGCAATAATTCCTGAAATATGAATATACACCCATTTTTTTATTTTTTATTTTTTTATCTAGTTTCAACTCACAAGCTGTGGCTATGCTGGGGCACCGCCATTTGGTGTTGCTACATGATTTTACTTCACGAATGCTTTTTAGCAATTGCCATTTGGTGCATGTGAGAGTTCGATGCAGCTGCCCTCATCTGCACTTCCTGCCGTGAAGTTGGTTCATCTGGGACACCTGACAAGAAGAGGTCCAGCTTTATCTTGAAGACATCGGCAGGTCTCTCAGGTCCTTCGGGGGGATATTGAAGAGCTGTGGACCTCTGAAGCCCAGGCTATTGCAGTATCTTGTCCTACATCTTGATGGCAAATTTGGAGTCCTTGGCACTATGCAGTGTAACTCTCGAAGCCAAAGTTTGGGACAAGTCCTTCCAGGATCTTCCAGATGTATATTATGGCATATCTTTCTCGCCTACTTAATTTTCTATCTTGGATCGCATTGTTTACATGGACATATTCATATGCGAAACGTTGTAACTTGTTTGCTGGCTCTAAATATAGAAAGTTAAAACAATTTAAAATTAAAGTGAAGATTTTACTCGATACTTTTAGTAGAGTACATATTTATCAACTTTTACAAGGAAAACGATGACTGTGACTTCGAACTTTTGGCTTGCTCGTCTTCACGAGACAGTTTGATAAAAAAAAAGAACTGGCCAAAAGCTCACAGATGAATGTCTGTACGTTTGTTTATCACAAGTTAGCGCCAATCATCAGAATCTTAGTTTCGCAGATTCAAAATGTATTTGGTTGTCTTACATTATTAAATTCCATATTTATTGACAGACAACTTTGAATATCATTCATATATGCATACCATATCATATTGTATCACATGATATACTTAAAGTACTTTACAATTTCTATATAACATTATCGATCAATATAATGTGTGTGTATATATGTATATATATGTATATGTATATATATATATATATATATATATATATATATATATATATATATAGATATATATATATATATATATATATGTATATATATATATGTATAATATATGTATATATATATATGTATACGTATATATATATGTATATAATATATAATGTATACGTATATATATTATTAGTATAATGTATTATATATATATGTATATGTAATATATGTATGTATATATATGTATGTATATATGTATATATGTATGCATATGTATATTACTTCACATATTTGTATATAATATAGATCAATACACACACACAAGCATAATATCTGTATGGATGTGTATATATATATTGTATGTACGCGCGGGTGTATTATTGTGTGTACATGTGTTTGCATGCATGCATATGTGTGTGTGTATGTGTGTTTGTGTGTGTGTGTGTGTGTGTGTGTGTGTGTGTGTGTATACGTGTGTGATATTTTGCTTTCAGCGCCAATTAGTCGTAACACATTGGCAGAATCATATATCAACATTTTGTTATTATTAAAAAAAAAAACCCTCCCTCCTCAGCGCACATGTTCACCCACCCACCCACCACACACAGATTATCTCGCCTTCTCTCTTCCTATCAAACCCCCTCATTACACCACCACCACCACCACCACCCATCTCATCTTCATCATCACTGTCGTCATCATCGTCGTCGTCCTCTTCATCATCATCATGAATATTATCATATTTGTCGCCGCGTTTGCTATTTTTGTCAACATTCTTGGACGCCATCTTTTTTTAAATTTTTCCTTTATTTTATTCATTTTTCTTCATTTTGTTTCAACGAAATCTCACTGGGACCATAACTCACGCATTCGTACATGATAATATATTATTACAATTTACATAGTTTAGTAAAGAGCATGCAATGAAAACGGACGAATCAACAAATGTAATTAGCGGGAATGAAATAAAGGTTTTATGCCGCGCCTCTTTGCATTGTTAGCTTTCTTTTCAATGACTTTTATGCCCACTTCCGGTAATACTGTCTGAGAAAACAACACAGCGTCGCCATTGCGTCTGATTACACATTTGTAATACGTTTATGTCGTCCATGTTGCAAAATAGCAAAAGCAAAACAAAGGAGAGGGCAATAATAATAATAATAATAATAATAATAATAATAATAATAATAATAATAATAATTAGAAGAATGAGAAGAATGATAATAATAATTGGTGTAAAACTATATGAAATATTCGATCGAAGATAAAATAATTAAATAAATTATTATTCACTTTCATTTAACATGCCTAAGAAACTTCCATCGCATTTTAGAAGTGACAAAAACAAAATACGCATTTTGTCTTCTTGCGCTGGTAAGTAATTTTTCTGGTTTCTAGTTTAGCGCCATGTAAGAAAGAAATTCGTCCGATTACAGCAATGAGCGTTCCAGTTGATCCAGTCAACAGAACAGCCTCATCGTGAAATTAACATGCAAGTGGCTGGGTACTCCACAGACATGCGTACCCTTAATGTAGTTCTCAGCGAGATTTAACGTGACACAAAATGTAACAATACAGACCTTATGAATTACAGGTACAAGTCATTTTTACCAGTTGGGTGGACTGGATCAACGTGGAGTAAAGTGTCTTGCTCAAGGACAGTCTACGCCGCCTAGAATCGAACTCACGGCCCTACGATCGGAAGCCGAATACTTTAACTACTGAATCAGGTGCCTTCTTTGCAAGTAAATACAATATGGCTAACAGCATCCTGGAATAAAGTATGAAACCCTAAATTTATTCTAAATAAACTGCTGTACGAGTGTTGTATATTTTGGTCAGAGCCATTGCCATACAGGAAGTAAAACATGTATTTTTAGCTATGATGTTTTGTGATAAACATCGGCCACCAGGGTGCTGCTTCACTGCTATGTTTTTGTTGTCATCTACTCATTGCAAACAGGTGATAGATGGATGTAAGTTGAACATATCTTTCATCTTTTAGGAGAACTTTCATTTAGATACATAAATGTTTCTTAAAGAGAAACTAGTAGACAAATAGTGTAAGACAGTTGTAGATTTTGTATGTTGGGGAAAGAGGTGTCATGAAATAATGTGACATAATCCTATAGCTGCCGAGATACCGGAAGTAATTTTTCGTAAGTTTGTGCTGACAGACTGAGATATTTTAGCTTGTTTTCAATATTTTATCACAGGTAACAATTATTGGGCCTAACAGGCTTATGCTTGTGTATATGTATATTTGTGTGCGTGTGTGTGTGTGTGTGTGTGTGTGTATGTGTGTGTGTATGTGTGTGACTCAATAATCACAGGATTTAAATATAAGCTATCGTAAGTTTCACGCTCGGATATTACAATTATCCAGCGGGATTGTATATAGTGCTTAGTACTATTCTAGAATCGCTCAGGTTCAAAAATAAATATGGATGCTCTTTGAGAAAAATCAAGGAAAATGCAAAAAAAAAGTAAAAATAAACAATGAGAGAAACGAGAAACTAAAGTAACCCTGCATACTCGGCCAAATGGGAAAGTATCTAGATTACTGAAATTACATTTTGGAGTAGATGCCTGGTGTGACCTACGCGTAATAATACTTTTCATGTTGTGGCAGCAACTATAAGAAATTTGCATGAAACATGAAAGATTTTCATATAACGATGGCTATTCGGGAAATGCTTATCAAGGCTAGCAATTTTCAGCCTATATTTGTCTTAAAAGCCTAGGAGGAGGGAGTGCAAATTCATATATATATTTTTTACTACCCACAAGGGGCTAAACACAGAGGGGACAAAGAAGGACAGACAAAGGGATTAAGTCGATTACATCGACTCCAGTGCGTAACTGGTACTTAATTTATCGACCCCGAAAGGATGAAAGGCAAAGTCGACCTCGGCGGAATTTGATCCCAGAACATAACGGCAGACGAAATACGGCTCCGCAGTTCGCCCGGCGTGCTAACGTTTCTGCCAGTTCGCCGCCTTGCGTGTAAATTCGTGTAAATTCATATAGCCTTCTTAAGTCTATTTTTAGGCTTCATTTTTTTTTTATATGGTCGAAGTATACATTATTCTATCTTTAAAGACACTGTTAACCAAGGTGCTATTATAGTATTATAATAGAATATGTCCTTAGAAGAGGAGATATTAGATATCTTATTACTAATATTAACTACAAGGTTTTAAAAGAAGATGGGAATGGTGACATGAATATTTTTACATATAC
The DNA here is from genome assembly GCF_006345805.1 of Octopus sinensis. NCBI lineage: Eukaryota > Metazoa > Mollusca > Cephalopoda > Octopoda > Octopodidae > Octopus > Octopus sinensis. The sequence goes on from NW_021832043.1 coordinate 21,585, forward strand.
TCTCTTTTACTCTTTTGCCGAACCGCTAAGTGACGGGGACGTAAACACACCAGCATCGGTTGTCAAGCATGCTAGGGGGACAACACAACACACCAACACATACACACACACACACACACACACACACACACACACACACAATATAATATATATATATATATATTATATATATATATACATATATACGACAGGCTTCTTTCAGTTTCCGTCTACCAAATCCACTCACAAGGCATTGGTCGGCCCGGGGCTATAGCAGAAGACACTTGCCCAAGATGCCACGCAGTGGGACTGAACCCGGAACCATGTGGTTGGTTAGCAAGCTACTTACCACACAGTCACTCCTGCGCATATATATGTAAGTTTTTCGTTAGTTTTATGGCAGGGTGTTTTAGAATGTCAGAAAAGGCCAAGGGAAGCGTCTATGAAATGACTTTTAGTGAGATTTGCGGCTGCTGTGATCCTCAGACAATTTGCTAAAGGTAGACACGAGTCTTATCTTAAATATGTCGATGGAATGGGTATCACAGCCGAGGGATATACCTAACCCATCATCACGGTATAGACCGATATTACTGAAAGGTATCTAAACTAGAGATTTACTTGATCACATATGTCTGCACTGTCATACGAACCCTTCGATACATCGAGCAGTTCTTCTGGTTTAGATTTTTTTACCCATACTGAACTGTTACTAAATTGGAGGAATTTTCTCATGTATAAGTATTTTACAAAAACGTATGGAGTAACTCTTCGGTTGAGTATTAAACTCGACATAAAAACACAGCATTAATATAGGGATATGTATATTTAAACACACATATCTATATATATAAATACATAATACATACATATATATATGTAGATAGACCTGAAAAACGCATAAACAATCATTTGTCTAGTTTTAGACTTAAACATAAGGCGGGTTGCACAACGCTGTCTAGTAAAATTTGGGAATTGAAAGGAAAAAATATCCACTGAACTTAATAGAATAAACCTTCTCCCCAATAGTAAATCTAAATAACAAAGTAAATTCAGTGATAAGAAATCTACCCATGAGTAAATATCATTTACTACCATGTTTCTGTCGATGGGATTTGCCTCTCTGTCTATATACCTACCCTCTTTGTAATGTTGGCAAATGGAATACGTATAAAAATGAATATTGACAATTTAATTTTAAAATTCCATTTGTGGCTGAAGATTGCTCTACATTTTAAAACTGCTGTAATACTTAACATTGTTTAATTAAATGAAGTAGCATGAAATGATTGTACTGCACTACCTTTGGATATCGTTGTGCTTATTTTGATTACATATATATATATATACTCTTTTACTCTTTTACTCTTTTACTTGTTTCAGTCATTTGACTGCGGCCATGCTAGAGCACCGCCTTTTAATCGAGCAACTCAACCCCGGGACTTATTCTTTTGTAAGCCCAGTACTTATTCTATCGGTCTCTTTGCCCAAGCGCTAAGTGACGGGGACGTAAACACACCAGTATCGGTTGTCAAGCAATGCTAGGGGACAAACACAGACATACAAACACACACACACACACGCATATACATATATACATATATACGACAGGCTTCTTTCAGTTTCCGTCTTCCAAATCCACTTACAAGGCTTTGGTCGGCCCGAGGCTATAGTAGAAGATACTTGCCCAAGGTACCACGCAGTAGGACTGAACCCGGAACCATGTGGTTGGTAAACAAGCTACTTACCACACAGTCACTCCTGCGTCTATATATATATATATATATATATATACACGCACGCACACACGTTGTTTAGTCTCACACCAGAAAAATTATCTAACGGAGTTATGATTCATGTCTCTCGAAAAGACTTGCAGTATGGGGGCCCGGCCATTCAGGAGGTTGCAAATGGCAACGGAGGGATTTTCACAAATCTAGAAGGATGATTGACTGCTGGAAATATTATCAAACAATCGATTAGTTAATTGGTTAAATAGTTAACCAATTAACTATCTTTGAAGACACTGTTGACCAGGGTGCTTTTATAGTATTATAATATAGTATTATAAACCATCAGACAAATAAATGATACAAAAATGAGATAGAACAAGTGCGTGTGTTTATTACTTGCATAATGACCCTCCCTAGATACTGCATTATATAGATAGATAGATATAGACACTGATGTGTGTCAATGTGTGTATATTTATATATCTATGTATCTATATGTGCGAATGTATAAATATATATACATGTATATATATATATATATAGATATATATATATATATTTACGGGCGTTTATGTATATACGTGTGTATGTATATGTCTTTATATATATATATACGTGTGTTTATGCATATATTATGTATATATGTATGTATTTATACGTGTCTGTATATATATATGTGTGTGTTGAGTGTGTGTGCGTGCGTGTGTGTGCATGTGTGTGTGTGTGAGAGAGAGAGATAGAGAGGGAGAGGGAGAGAGAGAGAGAGAGAGAGAGAGGAGAGAGAGAGAGAGAAAGAGAGAAGCCCGTAGGTCGCTAGATCACGTAAAACTCATGGAATTTGGCCTATATCTGCTGAAATCTCTGTGAATACGAGCAAGAAGTTTCACAGAAGCATCCACTTGAGATTCCAAGTTCTACTCGAATCTTTGGAAAAGCAAAACCAACAAAAACAGAAAACAACAGCAAATCCCTGTTAAGCACATCCGGAACATGAATAGGTTACAGCAACGAAATAAATTTTGTAAAAAAATACAAAAAACGTAACGAAATCGAAATTAAATAGAACAGGTTAAGGTGAGAATTTATGAGGAAAGCCTACTCTAAATTTCATCTTCATCATTTACAAAGGTTAAAAGTTAAGAAGTTTGTTTCGCAAGCACGTCGTTCTGCGTTCGATCCCACTTTCTGGTAATTTGTAGAAGGAAGTTAGAAACTTTAAGGAGAGTAGAACAACAGAAAATCTTCAGAGAAGAAACCCATCCCATTTCGTGCAAGTATGTTGGTCCTTAAGTTCTTACACTCTAAAGATACGAGGCCGTGTCCTGGTCATGACTCTTGAATGCCTCTTTGTTGTTACATTCTGTCCTACTGTCCGTATTGCAGTCTGCATCTGTCTAAGAGGATTAGGTACCCCAGAGTGAAGGTAATTTCGATGTCATGACCATCGCGGTCTGCAACGCCAGTTGACCATAGGGTAAATTAAACCTTTTGAAATTCGCTTTCCTTCTTGAACAGATCCGGTTGGAACTTTTCTCAGTTGCTTCTGTTTATTGCCTTAACAGTTTTAATTCTTTTTTCCAGAGACAGAAACATATTTCATAAGATCGTAGGTAGATTTGCCCACTAAAAGCCCTCGTTACCACCTCTATGACGAGGACTTTGGATTAGAAACCGGATTCTGCCAACTTGATGCTTTCAACTATA
>NW_021832043.1:30000-32500 GCF_006345805.1 Octopus sinensis
TCAGAATGTAACGGCGGACGAAATACCGATTTCTTTACTACCCACAAGGGGCTAAACACAGAGGGGACAAACAAGGACAGACAAACGGATTAAGTCGATTATATCGACCCCAGTGTGTAACTGGTACTTATTTAATCGACCCCGAAAGGATAAAAGGCGAAGTCGACCTCAGCGGAATTTGAACTCAGAACGTAGCGGCTGACAAAATACCGCTAAGCATTTCGTCCGGCGTGCAAACGATTCTGCCTGCACGCCGCCTTAAAATGCTATACAATAATAATTACTTCGTTATTTTGCAGTGTTAAACACAAGTCCTTCCAAGAATGTTGGCTGCCGAGAGAGATGGGCTGTGTCAGGTTGAACTATCTGATATTCACCTTATATGTGTAGGCGCAATGGCCCAGTTGTTAGGGCAGCGAACTCGCGGTCATAGGATCGTGGTTTCGATTCCCAGACCGGGCGTTGTGAGTGTTTATTGAGCGAAAACACCTAAAAGCTCCACGAGGCTCCGGCAGGGATGGTGGTGATCCCTGCTGTACTCTTTCACCACAACTTTCTCTCTCACTCTTACTTCCTGTTTCTGTTGTACCTGTATTTCAAAGGGCCGGCCTTGTCACTCTCTGTGTCACGCTGGATATCCCCGAGAACTACGTTAAGGGTGCACGTGTTTGTGGAGTGCTCAGCCACTTACACGTTAATTTCACGAGCAGGCCGTTCCTTTGATTCGGATCAACCGGAACCCTCGTCGTCGTAACCGACGGAGTGCTTCCATCCATTCACCCTATGCAGTTCAATAAGTGCTTAGCTTCTTTGACTTTTTTGCTGTCTCGTCCAGTCCATCTGGTTGTTGTCAGTCACATAGAAACGCCTCAATCCATCTCCAACAAGATATGAATGTTAACCACATCACACACATAAACATTGTAAGTAATACCTTACATTCTAGAAGTACAAGAAACTCAGGAAATTTTAAGTACTTTCGTGCCGTAGTACAATTAATAAAACATATTAATCGGTGACGGTTAGTTTCTTAGTGATAAATGCTTTTTAAATCTTTTACTAACGTAAACCTTAGCGCGCGCAGCTCTCACCTGCTCCGAGCTGACGTAAGAGGGTTGTGCGTCAGCAATACACATTCCGTCTGCTCTACACACGGTTGTAATTAAGGTAAAAGCAGGTAGCTCTTTGTCATTGCAAACACCTCCTAAAGTGTCTGTGTCTGTCTGAAACGCGACCAACGTGTAAATGCGTGCAGGTTTTTTTATTTACCTTTACGAAAAACCAAATTGCCGGTGGTTATGGTGCAGTGTTTCGCTTCATCAATGCTTTAAGAGGGGTCGAAAGTTTCGGGGTTACAATAATTCACAGCTAAAACTCAACTGATGTGGAAACAATTGCACAGTCGAGTCTTTGAGTACAGCTTCGAAAGAAAGTAGGCCGAATATATATATATATATATATATTATATATATATATTATATATATATATATATATTATATATATAGATATATATATATTATATATATATATATATATATATGTATATCCCACATATATATATATACATACATATACATATATATATATATATTTAAACATATGTACATAAAATATATTATATATATATATATATATATATACATACATACATACATACATACATACATACATACATACATACATACATACATACATACGTACATACATACATACCCATCCACACATCCACAACACACATGTATGTATGTATGTATGTATATATATATATATATATAGTAGTATATAATATATATATTACATATAATACCAGGTGCGTGATTATATTGTTGTCTAAATTACGCAAAAATTAAACAATACTGACATCTCATTTTAAGATATATTTACCAAAATTACATAAAAATATATTGAATTACTAAAGAGTAAATTTATTCAATAAAATCGCCACTGGCCCCAACCACTGGCCTCAACCACAGCCTCCAGGCAACTTCGGAATCTCCTGCAACTCTTCTAGACCTTTTTTTTAGTGGTGAATGTTGCCATAATCTTCACTTCATTTTTGATGTTACAAGGAGTTTTGTTGATCTCTCACTCAACTGAACCCCACACACAATAATCATGGGGGTTGCAGTCTGGGGAGTTATGTGGTCAGATGTTAGGGGTGATGTGGTTACAGAAATTACCTGATGGCCATGACTCGGTTCTCCTGCTTGTATGGCATTGGTGCAGAGTCCTGTTGCTAGACATAGGGTCTTCCAGAAGCCATCCCCTTCACCCAGGGCAGCACTACCTCCTCCAGGAACTTGATGTAGGCCTCCGTGTTGAGTGTGAGGCTGTGTGAAAAGGTGAATGGAGGCATAACGTCTCCATCACTAGTGATCACTCCAAACACCATGATGTTGACTGGCTGTTTGATTTTTATCACTCCCAGTACAAATTTTGGGGACAACGGTTGTTCTGTGTTCACCATCTGTTCGTATTGGTGCTTCCAGCACGAATGCC
>NW_021832043.1:35000-38047 GCF_006345805.1 Octopus sinensis
ATTAGTTGTGTAACAATTACTAAAAGTGCTAAAAGAAAGCAATTCTTAAAAGCTTGACCATCTGGAAATATTTTTATAAATTCATGTTCTCAGAAATTGCCTATAATTTCGATTTCTGAAGTTTATTGAATTTTTTTACTCCAAATCCTCGCAAATTTAAATATTCACTGCATTCAATTCTTCATAAATTTAAACATTCAATGCATTCATTGTGAAGTAGATTTTAATGTTTAATATTTTTATTTATTTTTTCATTTTTATCTAGTTTCAGTTCACAAGCTGTGGCCATGCTGGGGCACCACCATTTGGTGTTGCTACATGATTTTACTTCACGAATGCTTTTTAGCAACTGCCATTTGGTGCATGAGAGAGTTCGATGCAGCTGCCCTCATCTGCACCTCCTGCCGTGAAGTTGGTTCATCCGGGACACCTGACAGGAAGAGATCCAGTTTTATTTTGAATAGTGAATACTATTAGTTCGTTGCAGGCAATATTTTACGCTTTTATTTGCAACAGTCTCTCATTCTCACTCGCCTCTATTTCCATTAATGATAAATGGAATAAAACACCGGAATAAAACACTGTGAATAAAACACCGGGTGGCAGCACTAAGCAGTGACGTGTACAAATACAAACTTGTTACCAGTTCAAACTTGTTAGCAGTTTAATAAAACACCAAATGGTCATGGTTGGAGTGTCTTTCTTGACTATTTAATTGGTTTAATTGACTTGGGAGTTAAGCAACCTCAACAGCGGTTCTGTACAATAACTGCCATAGCAGAGTGTTTGTGTGTGTGTGTGTGTGTGTATACGTGTGTGCGTGTACGTGCGTGCACGTGTGTGTGTGTGTGCGTGTGTGCATGTGCGTGTGTGCGCGCGTGCGTGTGTGTGTGTGTGTGCATGTGTGTGTATGCGTGTGCGCGAGAGTGTGTGCGAGTGTATATGTGTTTTGGATATTCTTTTATTCTTTTACTTGTTTCAGTCATTAGGCTGCGGCCATGCTGGGGCACCGCCTTGAAGAATTTTTAGTCGAATTTATCAACCCCAGTTTTATTTTAAGCCTAATAATATTACATCACTCTCTTTTTACTGAACCGCTAAGCTACGGGATTGTCAACACAGCAACACCAGTTGTAAAGTAGCAAAGCTTAGCACAGACATAAAGACGCGCTCACACACACACACATTTTCACGACGGGCTTCTTTCAGTTTCCGTCTACCAAATCTACTCACAAGGCTTCGGTCGGTCCGAGACTATAGTAGATGCCTGTCCAAGGTGTTACGCAGTGGGGCTGAACCGGAACCATGTGGTTGGGAAGCCAACTTCTTACCACACATCCACGCATGCGCCAATATGTGTGCGTTTGCGTACGTGAGTGTACACCTTTAAGTTATCTATTTCTGTACTACCTACAAGGGGCTAAACACAGATAGGACAAACATGGACAGACAAACGGATTAAGTCGGTTACATCGACCCCGGTGCGTAACTGGTACTTATTTAATCGACCCCGAAAGGATGAAAGGCAAAATCAACCTCGGCGGAATTTGAACTCACAACGTAACGGCAGACGAAATACCGCTAAGTATTTCGCCCGGCGTGCTAACGTTTCTGCCAGCTCGCCGCCTTATCTTTAAGTTATCATATGGCTTTAGTTATAATATGCGTCTGTATGCATGCATGTATGTATATCGATATGTACACACGCTTACACGTATACATGTACACATTAGTGAGTGCTCACAAACATATACAGAAATATACATATAATGAAACATACAAGCACAGACACACACACACACACACACACACACACCACACACACACACCACACACACACACTTATAAACATTAATGAAACTGGAGAAATCATTGGTTTCCTTACCAAAATATATAAGCGATCAGCAGCGATAGTTTGCGAAGTGAAATATCTGGAGATAATCTGTAACTCTATTAGAAGTCGCGAAGTAATATATTCATTGCTTACGATAAGACTGTTTCTTTGAGCCGCTCTCGGATGCCGTCTGAATGCTCTATCTTCCGATCTGACAAACTCTACAAAGACTTTTCCATATTATATTGACGACATATACATAGCGAGGGTGAAAAGGTTGAAGGAATCGTGTTGGGCTCTTGTTTTTTTTAGGGAGATTTTGTTTTGTGAAACCAACCGGGTGTGAAACGAGTACGTTTAATGGTGGCTCCTGTTATTGTTTCTTGGACTCTATAGTGTTGTTTTTGTTTGTTTGTTTGTTTTTTGTTTTTTGCCAAATAAGCACCAGATAATTAACTACTCTACACTATTTCTTGAAGGTTTAGGGACCGATTTAAAGTTTTCTCCATTGAATCGTAAATAGATTACTGCTTTCCCAAAGGAGACTTCACTCATTTTAGAAGACGATGAAATATTGACTTGTCACATAATTTTATTCCTTTCCAATGTTTTGTGAATTAACACGAAAAATATTTTTATCGTAGAGTTTTATGGGGGCTTTTTGCGCTCCTATTCTTCCTTTACAAGTTTTGTTTATCGTTTTTGAAAATTGAATAAATTTTATCGCTTTTTAGATATATTACGATGGAGTGCCAAAGAGAAAAGACATTTTCGGCAACTGCTTCTCTTCCCTTTCAATCAAGATTACAAATCTGCCGAAGCGGTTTTAGAGTCTTTTGTGCCGTGTACGGAGAAGACGCCATTACTGAAAGAACTGCACAGAAATGGTATTCACACTTTAAGGAGGGGAAATTCGATCTCACAGACTCTCCATTTTCCTGTCAACTTGTTCAGTTCAAGGAGGATCGACTGAATTAGCTCATCCACGAGGGTCCGCAGTAACCCTTTTGGGAATTGGCCGATCGGATGGGATGTTCCCATGATACTATCATCCGTCACCACTCGATAGGCAATCTAGCTGAAACCACCCGACCGGCCACACCACTGCTTGTCCCCACACCACCAATTTGACCGAAGTTGCTCTTAAATAAGAGCTCGACTCGGACTGCCAGTTCTGCCGCGCCCATTATATTGTCTGATATTACACCTCCTC
>NW_021832044.1:0-33622 GCF_006345805.1 Octopus sinensis
GTAATAATCCAATATTATTTCTCTAATCTCAAGGTTCAGTTTCTAAGTGTGTTAAAAGGTACAATTTCATATTTCTTAGTAATTTCTTTGTGTAGTAATTCATGGTATGTATATATATATATATATATATATATATATATAATTTAGATTCAGTTGAAATAGGCAATTAGGTTTAGACACCAAGCCAGTCCGGTATTATCCGCACAGCTCGAAGTGAATAGAAATCAAATAAATAACAGGACGCCAAGGGACAAATGTTGAAATTTGGGATCTCTTCAACAGTTTCAGCTACCAAATACATCTCTCAAAATTCTTGTCAACCACAAGCTGTTGTAGAAATCCCTTTTCCCAAGGTGCTATGTAAGAAGATTGAACAAAGGATACGTTGATTTTCAAGGAACTTTCTTAAGTACATAGACATAACAGCAGCTCTTAATATTTACAATTTAGATGTAAAAGCAATTTATCTATTCCTTAAGGCAAGGATAACCCTCAGTAATGAACTCAATTGTAATATATATTGTAATATATGTTGTACTGACTAAAATAATATTGTCGTGGCACAACTCCAATGTTTAATTCCATGCTTTAACGATGTATTAATAAACTCTTCTATGGCAATAAATATGTTTATCTAACGGCTTCCCTTTACAGGTAATACAAAACTCAAGTGCCAAAGCAAATACGAAAATTAACAGCCATATTATTGCTGCAAGTATTCCCAATGTTAATATAACCAACCGTGATGAACCAGTTACAATAGCATTCAATGTAATAGATCCGGTAAGCGCTATGTATTTTGTTATAGCTGTCACAGTTTATGTTTCGTTTCAGGGCCATACACCACTGCTCACAAATGAAACACGGACCGCGGTGGAACAAGTAGTAGTAGTAGTAGTCGTAGTAGTCGTAGTAGTAGTAGTAGTTTCAAGTTATAAATATCTTTATAATACCATCTTTATAATACACGCGACGGATATGTTTCCAGTCATTTGTGTTGTAGTAGAAGTCGTAGTAGTAGTAGTAGTGGTGGTGGTGGTGTTGGTGTTGGTGGTAGTAGTAGTAGTAGTAGTAGTAGTAGTAGTAGTTTCAACTTATAACTTATACTATCTTTATAATACACGCGGCGGATATGTTTCCAGTTATTTGTGTTGTTTTTTTAGAATCACCAGTGTATTTTCTTAATATGTTTGTCTATTGCCTTCATTGATTGCGTCTGTGTATTTTAAATGTGATAAATTTCTTTGGGCTTCCGTTGACCATAGTTGAGGTTGTTATTGTTGTTTACCTTCATGTCATCTCTGATCCAGTAGGCCTCTGATGAAACACATTACAGCCATGACCATCATGTCATTTTGTAGATCACTAAATATTTCAAGAACGACATCAGTTGTTAATGTGATGGAGTAGAAATTATCATACTAAACATAGATTAAAAAACAAATTTGAATTGTCAGTTCAGCTACGTTACAAACAGTGATTTGGGGTTCACAGTGTCAATAATAACTAAACATTTATTACCATTGTTTGATATTTTGTTACTTTCGCAAAGATACATTACATGTATTTTAATTACAAAGTAGAGTGGTTGTATACTGTCAACTTAACGTGACAGTCCTGTAAGAGAATTACATCACCGCTGTTTAGCCCTAGGAAGCTACACGTTTGCATTATGTTATATATACAATAATAATAAAGGACGTTACCGTATACATTTTTTACAAACCAAGGACGTTATATACACCTTGACTCAGGTTAGAGAAGGAGTGCGTATTATACACAAGGTTTAGGTTTTTCAGAGGTACAACCCCCTAAAAATCCCCTGCATATTATACTCAAGAGCGGAATATGCTCGATGCTTCCTAGGGCTAAACAGCGGTGGTGTAATTCACTTACAGGACTGTCACGTTAAGTTGACAGTATACAACCACGCTATCGCTCCACCACCGTACATATCTCTATGAGATATTTAGAAATTTAATATTTCTAATTACAAAGTAATTTGATTAAATTGTATTTCAGAATGCCACCAACCCACAATGTGTCTATTGGGACGAATCCCCAGGGCGTAATCCCCACTGGTCAGCAAAGGGCTGTGATACATCCGACTATGAACCTGTAAAAAAAGTATTTTGTACTTGTAACCATCTTACAAGTTTTGCCATGCTAATGGTTGGTAACATTACGACAACCAGTTAATTGCCAGTACACTGGAAATCCTGTCTCTGCATAAATAAGTTCAACACGTATTAACCATCATTTTAGTAAATATGTGAGGTTGGTATTTTGTAATAGGGCACTGTTGATCGTGCTCTTATTGCTGTTTATCAGTTTAAACTCAGAACGGTGTCTACTTGATGAACCAAGATACCATCTTCAATTAAATGCATGAGAATTTCTCAAAGGTGAATGTCATGGGACAGAGAAAAACAACCATTTTCGCTGAATTTAAAATCTATTGGGCTAAAACAATCTGAATGACAATCTAAGTAAGAGATACCGTAAATCCTCGAGTATAATCCGCAATTTTTTCCAAAAATTTAAAGGTCAAAATCCCTAGAGCGTACTATATACGCGGTAAAAATGAAAAATATTTCCTAAGCAATGTCCGAGTCTCTATTTGCTGTTAAGTACAAAGAAGCTACAGGTTTGCATTATGCTATATATACAATAATGATAAAGGACGTTACCGTATACATTTTTACAAACCAAGGACGTTATATAGACCTCCTTGACTCAGGTTAGAGAAGGAGTGCGTATTATACACAAGGTTTAGGTTTTTCAGAGGTACAACCCCCTAAAAATCCCCTGCATATTATACTCACGGGCGGAATATACTCGAGGATCTACGGTACTTATTTAGTATACAATAATTCTCTAAAGCACAAAAGCCATGTTTGTAGCTTACAAGTTAAACATTTGGCCTCTTCATGATTCTGTTACAGGGTCTCTCCTCTCATTTACATGAAACTTCTGTGTCAATAATGCAGATATATACAATATCTGTCAGTTTCTACAACACATCTGCTACCCGTAAAACTAAAACCTACCCCTATCTTCTGTACATATTTTAGCTTAAAGGAATAGCTGAAGCAATGCAATAAGTTAGTTCACTCAATACCAGTTCTACTATCATCTTATTTCTTTATTGCCCACAAGGGGTTAAACATAGAGGGGACAAACAAGGACAGACAAAGGGGTTAAGTCGATTACATCGACCCCAGTGAGTAACTGGTACTTAATTTATCGACCCCGAAAGGATGAAAAGTAAAGTCGACCTCGGCGGAATTTGAACTCAGAACGTAACGGCAGACGAAATACGCTAAGCCTTTCGTCCGGCGTGCTAACGATTCTGCCAGCTCGCCGCCTTAAGTTCTACTATCATCTGACATCATAATGGCAGTGTTGTTAGAACATTACTAAATAACTTCACTTCTCTTTATTACACTATCTGGATATTTATTTATCACATATTTTAAGCCATACGTCCGCCCTCAATTAACGGTTTAGGTCAAACAGCTCCAATTATTTGTACTGATAACATATACTAAGATATACCTTCAATGAATTTGAACTAAAGATTTATAGGACGGTGGTATATTCGAACTTGACTCAGATATCTCATATACATCATAACGACAGTGAAACGTCACACTGGGGTTAAATATCATGTAACATGTAATAGAAGATGGCACCCGCCTATATTAACCCTCATAATTTATATAAGTATTGACTTAGCATATAAGAAAGAAATAAGATAAGAAAGGAGGGGATAATATGTTGTCGTTTGTTTCTATTGCAGGATGTCTACCAGAATGAAAGAGATGTAAAACATAGTCAAATGTTGTCTATTCTTTCTAACATTGGTTCCGGAATATCATTTGTCTGTGTCATTCTGACAGCAATAGTTCATGTTTATTTCAAGTAAGCATTTCAATTTCTATCTTATTTTGTAAACTGTTCAAATGCAGAGAGACAGTGTCCAACAGTTTGTGGAATTCTCACAGATTGGTAAGATCAATAGTTGATGTCTGCAGAAAAATCATGGATGTGAAAAGAATTCCAGAATGTTGTCAATTTGATGAAGGATTGTTGACTGGACAAATATTTTAGTGCAGGTTTTGTAAGCGACTCACATTAACGATGACATGCGAAAAAGAGGAGTGAGGGGTGTTCTGTGTGTTTAAGTAGAGTTAATTCAGAGAAGTATGGCTTTACTGTTACTACTATATCGGTCTCTATCATCTTTATACAATATGTCTGTGACCGAGTTGTAGCTTGTTGACGAGTTTATATTCGCTATCCAACCAGATTAGCTTCCTTTGGGTGTGATCGAGAATATGTGTGTGCGGTGTGTATATATGTATGTATGGTATATGTTTTGCTGGAATGTCAATATTTGTCTAACGCTGCTCCGTATTCCCTGATCTTAATCAGAAATCTATGTCTTTCTGACAGTGTTTATACATGCATACATATAACTTACATACATACATGAAATTAGGCTTCTCAAAACCAGAAAGGGGAAAGCTAAATCAAAGACTACAGAGCCAATCTATCACTGAAACTGTAAAAATCTGTAAAACTTTCCAGAAGTTCATCATAGGCGCAGGAGTGGCTGTGTGGTAAGTAGCTTGTTTACCAGCCACATGCTTCCGGGTTCAGTCCCACTGCATGGCACCTAGAACAAGTGTCTTCTACTATGGCCTCGGGCCGACCAAAGCCTTGTGAGTGGATTTGGTAGACGGAAACTGAAAGAAGCCCGTCGTATATATGTGTGTGTTTGTGTGTCTGTGTTTGTCCCCCTAGCATTGCTTGACAACCGTTACTTAGTGGTTCGGCAAAAGAGACTGATAGAATAAGTACTGGGCTTACAAAAGAATAAGTCCCGGGGTCGAGTTGCTCGATTAAAGGCGGTGCTCCAGCATGGCCGCAGTCAAATGACTGAAACAAGTAAAAGAGTAAAAGAGTAAAGAGTATTTAAATATATAAGAGCACATCTAGATAAGAATACATATATAAAACATACAAATCTTCACATAATAATACTCAAAATAATTAATAATTGAGCATTTTATACGCAAATTCGTTAAGCAGATTTCCTTATACATTTTAGGAAATCTAGTTTACAAACTGTGTATCCGTGGAGACCTAGCGAGTTGTACTCTAACACAGAATTGAAACGAGTCCGGCTGATTCTTACTCTTATGGACAAGGAGACACTCTGTGTAATATGATACCTGCAACTGCATGTTGAATACAGGGTTGACAAAAACTTACAGTCGTAGTCTATTGTACAGTGTAGCATTGCTGTTAATGTATTAACAACATATATGTGTGTACGTTGTGTGCTTGCGTGCGTCAGCGTATTCTACGTTCAATGCGTGGTTAGGGCAGCGGACTCGCGGTCATAGGATCGCGGTTTCGATTCCCAGACCGGGCGTTGTGAGTGTTTATTGAGCGAAAACACCTAAAAGCTCCACGAGGCTCCGGCAGGGGATGGTGGTGATCCCTGCTGTACTCTTTCACCACAACTTTCTCTCACTCTTACTTCCTGTTTCTGTTGTACCTGTATTTCAAGGGGCCGGCCTAGTCACTCTCTGTGTCACACTGAATATCCCCGAGAACTACGTTAAGGGTGCACGTGTCTGTGGAGTGCTCAGCCACTTACACGCTAATTTCACGAGCAGGCTGTTCCGTTGATTCGGATCAATCGGAACCCTCGTCGTCGTAACCGACGGATTGCTTCCACGTTCAATGCGTCATGTACGGACATCTATCATGAACAACTATCAATGCGTCATGTACAGAACTACTATCAACAATCAAACCTGTTTGTTCCTTCTCGAGCCATGCCTGGCTTATAAGGGCCGGTTTCCCGGTTTCTTTGGCGTATAGGTTCCCCACCTGGACGGGACACCGGTCCGTCGTAGGTGAGCTGCATGATGCTGGAGGAAAGACTGAGAGAAAGATGTGGCAAAAGAGTCAGCAGAATTTCGCTACTCTTTTCTGCCGGAACAGCGTGGAGCTTAGGTGTTTCGCTCATAAGCATACACATTGTCTGGTCTGAGATTCAAACCCGCGTTCCCTCGACCGCGAGTCCGCTACTCTAACAACTAGGCCACGTACCTCCACCTACCCAATGAACACAGTCAACAATAAACACAATGCTTTATATCTAATACAGCCTATTACACACAGCTACACTACACCATGTCTAAATACATATTGTAAATGCATAGTCAACATATCATTTATATTTCGAATAACCATCACCTATAAACATAGTTGTAATACTATTTTGTGCTTTGAACAATGCATTTTATATTTGTGTTAATTTAATGCAGTATTATTTCTTGTTTTCGTTATTTCAGAAATCTATGGAAATTAACGTCTTCCAAGGTTCTAGTAAACTTGTGCGTTTCTTTAGCTGCCACTTATTTTATCTTTCTTGTTGGGTTCCAAGAATATAGTACAACAATAACAGCTGTTTGTAAGGTAAGTGAACACATATTTAACATAAAACACGATGGGTCACGATAGTCGCCGTAAGGCACAGGACTACAGACCAAAATCGTGGCCCAGATAGATACATTTAATTTACGGGCGTTTGTTGGGGTCTAATGTCACTCAAACGCTCTGATACCCCCCCCCCCAGAATGCCAGAGGACTAATAGTTCAACTAATGACTTTTGAGATGATGTAAAACTTGCCCCCATTATATACTAAGAAGTTATTTAAAGTATTTTTTGTTTTTTTTTGTGTGCATGGCACTCTTTTACTCTTTTACTTGTTTCAGTCATTTGACTGCGGCCATGTTGGAGCACCGCCTTTAGTCGAGCAAATCGACCCCGGGACTTATTCATTGTAAGCCCAGTACTTATTCTATCGGTCTCTTTTTGCTAAGTGACGGCGACGTAAACACACCAGCATCGGTTGTCAAGCAATGCTAAAGTGACAAACACAGACACACAAACATATACACACACATACATATATATATATACATATATACGACAGGCTTCTTTCAGTTTCCGTCTACCAAATCCACTCACAAGGCTTTGGTCGGCCCGAGGCTATAGTAGAAGACACTTGGCCAAGATGCCACGCAGTGGGACTGAACCCGGAACCATGTGGTTGGTAGGCAAGCTACTTACCACGCAGCCACTCCTGCGCCTATTGTCTCATTTTCGTAAAAATATGCTTATCAGTCCATGCTATGTAAGTGCAAATCCCTCATTGTGAAAGAAAGTCTACTAAACAGATTTCATCCAGTAAGAGAGCCCATGTTGTGGCTCTTTCCAAATTATTTCCAATATTTCTATTGATATTACATTTAATCTTTCCGTTGTTCGTTCTTACATTCTTTCATTTGACCAGTGAGGGTGCGTCGCTAAGTGGTTATGTCACTTTGCTCAAGATTCTAAATTCGGCCATTCAAGAGTTTGGACCTGGAGATCTCCATTTCCAGCGACTTCGAGGGCCACCTCACAGTGGTGTCGGGCGTCAACGAAGAGCCCTCGACTACAACAAGACGAACAAAGTTTTTTTTCCTAAGTCCGGGGTCTCCCACCCCTAAGCCCTAGACCATCGCCTAATAACCCTTACCCGTCTTGTTGCTTAACAACAACAACAACAACAACAGATTCTAAATTCGTGAGGTCGACGTCGTCAGGAAGACTCTTTATTCCATATTGTCCCCTTCCGCTCAGCTGGCAAAACCGAATGCTACTTTTACTTTAGAAGGGCCAGCTTTGCCACATTCTGTTCACGTTAAGGGTACCTGTGTCTCTGGAGTCCTCATCCACTTGCATCTTAATTTCACGATCAGGATGTTCCGTTCACCGAATCAGCTAGAAGGTGAACCAGTTTTCATTTGATAATGATTAACTGTCTCAGAAATACCAAGAAATGAGTGATAATAATATGACGGGCATATGGCGTAGTGGTTAAGAGCACGGGCTACTAACACCAAGATTCCGAATTCGATTCCAGGCAGTGATCTGAATAATAATAATAATAATAACAACAACAACAACAACAACGCTATCGAAAAATACCTTAAGAATGAGAACCCAGGTTCGAGATTTCCCCAAGACACCTGATGAAGGCTGGAGGGTATATCAGCCGAAATTTTGTGTTAATAACAAACAAGATGAGGAGAAATATCCTTCAAATGTAAATAATGTAAATAACTTTTATTTCGTCAAACTGTAATTTTGTAAGACATCTTCCACCCATCCGCTCGCCTTTATATAAAGTGTTAGCGCACCCCATATGTCTATGCTAGATTCCTGTTCAACATTCTTCGAATTTTTTTTTATCCCTTCGAGCCTTTCTATCTAATCAGGCAATTTTTAGGAAGAAGGGATTCAGTCGATATCATCGATCTTTATACTTGACTGTTCCTTTCGTTTATCGACCCCAAGAGGGATGAAAGTAAAGGTTGAACCTTGTCATCCACTCAGGAGTCGATGAATTAAAGTAACAACCGAGTATTGAGATCGATAGTATCGATTAACCTCGCTCTCTCTAATACTTGCTCAACTCGTCACAGAATCGTTAGCACGCCGGACAAAATGCTTGGCGGCATTTCGTCCGTCTTTACTTTCTGAGATCGAATTCCACCTTTCACATTTCGAGATCGATAAAATAAGTACCAGCTGAGCACTTTGGTCAAAGTATTCGACTAAGACATTCCACCAAAATTTCAGGCCTCGTGTCTGTAGAAGAAATAATTATTATTGATATTATCACGATGTAATGATGAAGGCGGCGATCTAGCAGAAAAGTTAACGAGGCGGATAAAATTCTTTGCAACACTTCGTCCGTCTTTTCATTCTGAATTCATATTCCACAAAGGTCGATATTGCCTTTAATACTTTCGTGGTCAATTAAGTAAGTTTTTTTGTTCCTTCTCGAGCCATGGCTGGCACATAATGGCCGGTTTCCCGGATTCCTTGGCGTATAGATTCCTCACCTGGACAGGACGCCAGTCCGTCGCAGGTGAGCTGCAAGATGCAGGAGGAAAGAGTGAGAAAAAGTTGTGGCGAAAGAGTCAGCAGAAGTTCGCCATTACCTTCTGCCGGAACCGCGTGGAGGTTAGGTGGTTCGCTCATAGACACACACATCGCCCGGTCTGAGATTCGAACCCGCGATCCCTCGACTACGAGTCCGCTGCTCTAAACATTAGGCCATGTACCTCCACTAAAGCCTAACCACGGGCGCCGAGGGAAGTTCCGAAGAATATGAAAAGTAAGTATAATTTGGTCTCTCTTATTCCTGCCACCAACAAAACCGATATTGTCATAATGGGGATAGTCACTAACAACACTTACACCAACACCATCGCTATGTACATTGCCACTCTTAGGATAGACATCATCATACATATCAACTCCACTGTCATCATCATCATCATCGCAAGTATGTATTCCGTGTGTGTGTGTGCGCGTGTATATACATATTTATATCTCTATCTATCTATCTATCTATCTATCTCTCTATCTCTCTCTCTCTCTCTCTCTCTCTCTCTATATATATATATATATATATATATATAGTATATATAGTATATAGAATTTGATTTAGTATTTCTAAATTGAATTCTTTTTCCTTGTAAGTTTGGATTTTATTCCCTCAAATAATAATTATATATATATATATATATATCGTGTATGTATGTATATATATATCTATATATATATATATATATATATATATATATATATACATACATATATATATATATATATATATATATATATATCACGTGATCACGTAACCGACCAGGCTATCAGATGTTGCTCGACATCGCTGGTCACAATGCGCTTCGCATTGTTTTAGCCTTCAAATAACGCCACCCCGTTGGCTAAGCGAGCAGGCCAACAGAAGAAAGATCGAGAGAAAGTTGTGGCGAAAGAGTACAGCAAGGATCGCCATCACCCCCTGCCGGAGCCTCGTGGAACTTTAGGTGTTTTCGCTCAATAAACACACACAACGTCCGGTCTGGGAATCGAAACCTCGATCCTCCGACCTTGAGTCCGCTGCCCTAACCACTAGGCCAATCTTCGGCAGTAACAAGTTTTCACTTCTAAAGATCAGTTTATGACAAATGTCACCGTGTGAAAAATTTGGCGAAAGTACACCATCCATTTTCAGTGCTTTCCTTTTTTCAGAATATTTTTTCGGATTTCTGTTTTCCATATAGGAGAATACGATTTTACCCCCAAATCACGATTTCAAATCTTTGTCTTCCTACCCCTCACCCCAATTTCTTAATTTTTAACTTTCTTACGATGTTTTTTTTTTATCCACGTCAAAAGCTACAGAGATCAAGAATCTAAGAACTTTTTTTTTTTACTTTTAATATTTCTTTCAGAAACATCCAAAGCTTTTCCCATTCCATCCCCATCACATACCCATCACGTCCCCGCTCAAAAGAATAACTCAGAACGCTTCACTTTCGATTAATGTTTCACGCATGCGTAGAATTCTACTGAAACAACGCATGTCAAAAATATCAGACCACCACCGGAAATCCCGACATGCTAGAAACAACAGCTAAACGACATTATTTCTGGAAAAAACATCCCCGCTTTCAAAAGAGCTAAAAGTAAAATGTTCCAAAAAAGTTAAAAATTAAAAATTTATTGGTGGGGAGGTTTATGGTTATTAACATTTTGAAAACGTGTTTTGGGGGCAAAATCTTAATCTCCTATATCAAAAGCGGGAAAAATATGAGGGGTGGGAAGAAGTAAAATTTCTAAATACACTCATCACAAATATGAATTGCAAAGTTATAAAATATTATTTAAATCGAAGTTGAGCTGTAATTTTATAATTCATTCTGAATTTTACCGTGTGTGTGTGTGTGTGTTTGTGAGCGCACTAAATAATTTTTTTGTACATAGGCGCAGGAGTGGCTGTGTGGTAAGTAGCTTGTTTACCAACCACATGGTTCTGGGTTCAGTCCCACTGCGTGGCACCTGGGCAAGTGTCTTCTGTTATAGCCTCGGGCCGACCAAAGCCTTGTGAGTGGATTTGGTAGATGGAAACTGAAAGAAGCTCGTCGTATATATGTATATATATATATATATAATATATATATATATATATATATATATATATATATATATATATATATGCGTGTGTGTGTTTGTGTGTCTGTGTTTGTCCCCCTAGCATTGTTTAACAACCGATGCTGGCGTGTTTATGTCCCCGTTACTTAGCGGTTCGGCAAAAAGAGACCGATAGAATAAGTACTGGGCTTACAAAAAGAATAAGTCCCGGGGTCGAGTTGCTCGAACAAAGGCGGTGCTCCAGCATGGCCGCAGTCAAATGACTGAAACAAGTAAAAGAAAAGAATAAAAGAAAAGAATATCTTTCTGAATTTCAAAAGAAGAAAAACTCACGGACTCCAGCCATGACTGCGAAGCCGCAAACAACTCTGCACGCGTATCTTTTGCGTTGAACACGCAAGTAAAACATTTATGAAAATGTACACATAAATAAGTTATGTTTGCGACTATCTATATGATTGATAGAAAAGTTTGTGTAAAATGAAATTAAATCCAGGTTTAGTGTTTAGACACAGATCGATCAAGTTAGTAAAGATTTAACAGTTATGTGACAGCATTGGTAAAACAGTCCTAAGTGACAAAACAGTTGATTACCAACGGAAACTTTGGAAATTGTGATGATAAACAAATGATTTCAACAACTCCTCACCACCACAAAAAATAATTACTCTTCTAAAAAGATTGACATTTTCACTTTGTATCACATTTTCATTAGAATGTATGAAGACATTGTGTCAGGAATTATTGAGTTTAAAACTTAATATTTGATATAGTTTTCTCATTATGTTTCCAGGTTCAAATTCCGAGCACGAAATAAGACGTACAGTAGCAGAAACGAACTTATGAAGGAAAATCAAGAAAATGTGTCCAAGAGTATTCTCTGATTATATTTTACGTCAAAAAACTAAATGTTCTTATATTACAATTAAACTCCGTAAATATATTCTAGCGGCAAATTTCATATTTACTATTTTTTGCTTTATATATATAATAAATTATTAAATAAATCAAACAAATGCATATATACAAACATATATGTACGTACCTACCTCTACATGTATACATACATGTATATATGGGTACAGGGCACCAAAAAACGTTGAACACAATGAGAAACGAAAACATAAACACAAAACCAAGGAAATGGACATTTTTCTTAAACAACGAAAAAAAAGTACAGGACATACAAGACAAGGAAAATTCCCCTTCTTCAGTCGCCTTTGTTTCATCTACTCCACGTTTCGAAGGTCAAGGTGGTACATGACTTTAATGAAACAATCCTTCCCGTGAAAATCAAATTAAATAAAATTTGAAATTTTTTTTGTGGAGGGGTAAAAATGGTAACAAAAACAGGAGAGTAACGACAGTACAAAATATAAACAGTAAAAGACAGGACAAGGAGAATAACAGTAACACAAACAAGAAGGGCTGTTAAGCCGAACGAGATAAATTTTTTACGAACGCTATTTTTTGAGAACGGCAAGAAGCAACAGAAAGTGCCGTCACTACATATATATATATATATATACATATATATATATAATATATATATATATATACATATATATATATATATATATATATATATATATATAATATATATATATATATATATATATATGCTCGTGTATATATATGCTCGTGTATGTGTGCATGTGTATATTTGTGTGTGCGTGTATATTCAAGAGTCACCTTCTATTTTCTTCTTATATTGCATCAAACATACATTTACATAACGTAGCCTTATTTTTGTCTATTGATACAACGCTGCGCAACTAAGAGACTCTATAATGTAATTTTAAACCAGGCTACATACCTGACGAGTGGCCGAAAGGCAAAGATCTGAAAATCTTCCCGCAATTTAAAATCTTTCCATATTTTCTAATTGTAAATTTCACTATTGACTTCTTTTTCAATGTAATATTTAAATTCTTCTGAATAAAGTCGTATGTTACTTATACTTTATGGAAATTCAGCTTAATCTATAATAATAATAATATAATAATATAATAATAATAATAATAATAATAATAATAATAATAATATATTAATAATAACAATAATAATAATAATATAATAATATAATAATAATAATAATAATAATAATAATAATATACCAAAAACGTGTAATGAAAAGAAATATAACAAGTAACTGCAGAATATGTGGAGATGGACAAGAGACAATAAATCATATTATCTCTGGCTGCCCAGTCCTGGCTAAGAAGGAATATATTCACAGACACGACAGAGTTGGGACCTACATACACTGGAAGCTATGCCAACATTATGGAATAACAACAGAAAAAAGATGGTATAGGCACACACCAGAAAAGGTCACAGAAAACGAGAAAGCAACCATACTCTGGGATATGCCGATACACACAGATAGAGAAATTAAGGCCAACAGACCAGATATAGTTGTCAGAGATCATGAAGAAAAAAATGCTTTCTAATTGATGTATCAATACCAGCAGATGACAACGTGTCTCTAAAAGAAATGGAGAAACTTTCAAAATACAAAGACCTGGAAATAGAGGTAACCAGAATGTGGAATGTAAAAACAGAAACACTTCCTATCATGGTAGGTGCATTAGGCATGATAAAAAAATATTCAGACAAATACATAACAAAAACACCAGGACTTACAAACACATATAACATACAGAAAATTGCACTACTAGGCACTGCACACATCCTACGCAGAACACTTTCCATACAATAACCATCAGAGCATCACAACAAATCACAGCACATACCCAAGGCACACAGAGCTGCGCTCGGTAGTGAAGTGAAAGCACGCTATAAAAATAAAACTACTGAATAATAATAATAATAATAATAAATAATAATAATAATAATAATAATAATAATAATAATAATAATAATATACCAAAAACGTGTAATGAAAAGAAATATAACAAGTAACTGCAGAATATGTGGAGATGGACAAGAGACAATAAATCATATTATCTCTGGCTGCCCAGTCCTGGCTAAGAAGGAATATATTCACAGACACGACAGAGTTGGGACCTACATACACCGGAAGCTATGCCAACATTATGGAATAACAACAGAAAAAAGATGGTATAGGCACACACCAGAAAAGGTCACAGAAAACGAGAAAGCAACCATACTCTGGGATATGCCGATACACACAGATAGAGAAATTAAGGCCAACAGACCAGATATAGTTGTCAGAGATCATGAAGAAAAAAATGCTTTCTAATTGATGTATCAATACCAGCAGATGACAACGTGTCTCTAAAAGAAATGGAGAAACAAAGACCTGGAAATAGAGGTAACCAGAATGTGGAATGTAAAAACAGAAACACTTCCTATCATGGTAGGTGCATTAGGCATGATAAAAAAATATTCAGACAAATACATAACAAAAACACCAGGACTTACAAACACATATGACATACAGAAAATTGCACTGCTAGGCACTGCACATATCCTACGCAGAACACTTTCCATACAGTAACCATCAGAGCATCACAACAAATCACAGCACATACCCAAGGCACACAGAGCTGCGCTCCGTAGTGAAGTGAAAGCACGCTATAAAAAATATACTACTGAATAATAATAATAATAATAATAATAATAATAATAATAATAATAATAATATAATAATATAATAATAATAATAATAATATAATAATAATAATAATATGTGGCAAATATGTGGCCCGCAGCAAACAAGCTGATGTTGACCAGAAGCAAACCCATCAGTGGCTACGGAGCTCAGGGCTAAAAGC
The DNA here is from genome assembly GCF_006345805.1 of Octopus sinensis. Taxonomy (NCBI): domain Eukaryota; kingdom Metazoa; phylum Mollusca; class Cephalopoda; order Octopoda; family Octopodidae; genus Octopus; species Octopus sinensis. The sequence goes on from NW_021832044.1 coordinate 14,843, forward strand.
AGAGAGCGAAGGTTTCATCCTGGCTGCTCAAGTGGTATAATCACCACCCTGAGGCTGTAACTGAAGGAGAAAATGTAACGATTCTGTGGGACTTTCCAGTACATACAGACCGAACCATCAAGGCCAATAAACCAGATATTGTTATGAAAGACCAAAACAATAAAGTTTGCTTATTGATCGACATGAGCATCCCCTGTGATCATAATATCTCAGCGAAAGAGTTTGACAAGCTCAGAAAATATAAAAACCTACTCATTGAAATTGAGAAAATGTGGCATCTCAAGGCGGTTACAATACCAGTGATCGTAGGAGCACTAGGAATGATCAAGAAGGGAACCGAAAATTATATGAGAATGATCCCTGGCTTACCATCCCTGCAAGAAGTGCAAAAGATTGTCTTAACTGGTACATCACACGTATTGAGAAGAGCATTGTCGATGTGAGAATTATACTACCCATGTATTTTAATTTAACTTAAAAAAAGAATGAACGAACTATTGAGTTTAGTTTAATGGCCTACCAATGTATACTATGAGCTTCTTTGCCCTAGGAGTCGGGAAGACACTCGGAAAGAAATGGAAGCAAATTTGAAACGGGAAAAAAAGTAATAATAATAATAATAATAATAATAATATAATAATAATAATAATAATAATAATAATAATGATGATAATAAAATCAGATATAATAAAAATCAGTCTTAAAATACTTATGTCTTTGGAAAAGCCAAGATATTTCGTACATTGTTCTCATTATATTTTATCGCGACTATTGACATGCTGGAGCATGCATAGAGGGAATTTCGTCAAACGAATCGACGGCAGAAAAAAATTAGTCTGGTACTTATTCTATCTAATTTGCGGGGTCGTGAATATACCAACACTGATTGTGAAAGTCTGATCGGGGGACATACGCAAGCCTCATAGAAGTTCGAGGTCATCCACCCGAGGTGCTTGCACAAGATTCCTGGTATCACCTGGCAAGAAAATGTAACCAATACAAAAGTTTTGAGATAAGCAACAATTCCGAGTATGACAATAGTTCTGTACAAAAGGAGAATGATATGGCGTGACGTACATGGATGAGAAAAACATCTTAATCAGTTGTTATATAAGCTTGCTCACAGGAGGAGATTCAGAGGTCGACCGAAGCTGAGATTGAAGGACATAAGTAAGAGCAGCCTGAACACGTTCGACATCGAGACAAAGACAGAACAGCAAGGAAAACCTCAGTGGATAAAAGAGTCCAACAGCTCGAGAAATAAATAAAATACTTATTTCTTTATTACCCACAAGGGGCTAAAAATGGAAGGGACAAACAAGGACAGGCAGAGGTATTAAGTCGATTACATCGATCCCAGTGCGTAACTGGTACTTAATTTATCGACCCCGAAAGGATGAAAGGCAATGTTGACCTCGGCAGAGTTTGAACTCAGAACGTAACGGCAGACGAAATACCTGTTTCTTTACTACCCACAAGGGGCTAAAAATGGAAGGGACAAACAAGGACAGGCATTGGTATTAAGTCGATTACATCGATCCCAGTGCGTAACTGGTACTAAATTTATCGACCCCGAAATGATGAAAGGTAAAGACGACCTCGGCGGAATTTGAACTCAGAACGTAACGACAGACGAAATACGGCTACGCATTTCACCCGGCGTGCTAACGTTTCTGCCAGCTCGCCGCCTTCGAAAGAAATAAAAAACTGACCCTCGAAGAAAAACAAAACGGAAAGAAAGACAACACACATCAGCCCTGCATCACCTTACTTGATTTCAGATTTTGCAGCTGTTTCCGTTTCCGGGTCTGTTCCGTTAACTTACGGGTCGGACCACGTCGTTGTATTTACCCGGTGCATATCGCCACAGACTCCCGGCGACTGACGGGATCGGTCGCGGCTACGTCCACGTGTACGTGGGCGATACCGCGAGCTTCGATTCGTTCTTACAAGATCGGGCACGGTAGCGCGGCGGAGCTCTGGGCGACTGGCGCAGGCCTGGCGCAACCCTGCCGCTGGCGGCGTCCCCTACCTATACTAGCCGCAGTTGTCATCAAACATAAGAAGGATGAGGCATGAGAGTTAAGTTAATTTTTTGGCTCAAAAAGCAAAAAGCAAGGCCAGTTAGGGGACATGGAGTTATGTACAGGGAGAGTGTTCATGCAAAGAGTTCAGGCCATTTCTGGTCAAGAGAGACTTTGAACCGAGCGGTCGTTGGCATCTTCACTATCTCGCCCGGCAGCTTATTCCACCGATCCGCAACCCGGACGAAGAAAGCCCCTCTCCTTCGATTGAGATGAAATCGTCGCAGATAGAGCTTTTCGGAGTGACCCCGCAGCCGACGCTCTGGAGCAGGAGTGAAGAACAGCTCTTTCGAGAGGTTACACTTTCCGCTTATGATGTTGTGAGCGAGATTGAGAGAAGCTGAAGAGGGAAAACTGAGTACTTATTAAGACACACTGCTTTGCTTAGAGCCTCGCTCAAGACGTAAAGAGCCATGTATAGACAGAAAGACCGACAAGCAGGCAAGAAGTAGGCAGAGACACAGAAAGTGAGGGGCAGATAAATTGTTAGATAATTAGATAGGTAAACAAAGAAAGAGAGAGAGAGAGAGAGAGAGAGAGAGAGAGACGAGGTGGGACAGGGATTCAGAGAACGAAAGAGACAGATATATAAATACTTAGAAGATAGATAGACAGAAAGACAGACAGAAAGATAGATAGATAGATAGATACATACATACATACATAGTATGTAAGCATAGAGATAGATAGATAGATAGATAGATAGACGGATGGATAGATAGATAGATAGATAGATAGACAGACAGATACATACATTCATACGTACATAGAAAGATAGATGGATAGATAGATAGATAGATAGATAGATAGACAGATAGATAGATGGATAGATAGATAGATGGATAGATAGATAGATGGATAGATAGATAGATAACTTTTTATTGTAGCCACACAGGGCTAAACACAGAATAAAAATGGACGAAATAAAATGTAGAATTTTTCTTTTCGAGGTGGGATGGGTGGGGCACACAAAAAAAAAACGTTTGATTGGTGTATAAAAAGCAATATATATATATATATATATATATATATATATAAGGTTCACAGTTTAGGTGTAGCCTTGGAAAGAAAAACCTACAAAAAAGACCAAAGTAACCTCAGACAGTTCGAAAATGAACACATGAGTAAGTCGCCTTACTTGTCGTTGTCTCTTTTGGTTACAGATTTATGCTTAAAATAGTGTCGTCTTTCATACTGACCATTTTTGCCACTTTTACCCACTTTTTATTAAAACATTCGTTCGACAAAGCCTTCCTCTCTATTCTCATCCTCCTTTTCAAGTGGTACTTGAAAAAGTTGACGAGAGACTGACCAGAGAGGAAGTTGTTTGTTTGCAGTCCTTTCAAACGCGTCCACCACACACATTCTTTCGCCATAGCCATCAGCGTAACGAAAACCGTTTTCCCTTCCCGTTAAAGGAAGGTGGTGGAACAACACTCACGATAGACTCGGCCGATAGGCGGGCCCGACCTACACGTGACAACAGCTCTTCGACGAAGGTCCACAGCTCTGAAATATCTGGACACTGCACGAGTGCGTGCAGAACGGTTTCGTCGCTCTGACCGCATCTCGGGCAGGTCGGTCCGGTGATGGTTTTCGAACCGTGTCTGTAGCTCTTCTCTCGAACAGGTAGTGCGTCTCGATAGCACTGCCAAGCCAGGGATTTCTGGAAGTTATCCATAGGCCCCATCCACACGCTACATTGGAAGAGACAAGAGGCAAGAGGGAAGGTCACTTACTCATTTCGAAAGTTTCATTTTCTTCTTTTTCTTTTGTAGTGTCTTTGAGGAGGTGCTTGTATAGTTTTTTGGAGAGGTATCGTTGAAACCCGCCTACCGCATTTGGAAATATTGTTTTCAGTGTATGGTGTTGTGTTTGTGTTATGTGTACAATTCTAATGTGTTTCGGTGGTGTGGTTCGCGGATGATTGTTTGTCTTAAAGTCATCTTCACAGATGTCCGTGTTGGATGCAATGTAATCCATTAACTTTTTATTGTCTGTGTCTATTGCAGTTAGTTGTGTGTGTGGTTTTGCGGATTCATTGATTTTTTGATTGTCTAGGGGGATGCTGTCCGGAGTTAAATATCTCCCTGCTTTACTTCCTTGTTTGGTGGGCTTTTTCTATCTTTTCCTTTTACCCCCTGTGGCTATTTGCCATTCCGTCGAACTTTCGTCGTCCGACGAATCAGAAGGGAGTAAAGGCAAAGCATTTGCGTTAATATGTATGCTTGTAGAAATTGTTGATGTTTTGTGCAATGTTTGTGTTGTTGTGGTGTTAGGGGTAGAATTTGTCTTCTCGTCACTGTTTTCTGTCTTTTTAATTGTCGTCCTCGGTGTTTGTGTTGGTCTAGTTTTTGTTGGTTCAGCATGTTGAATTGGTTGCGACGTCAACGGTGATTGTGTTGGTACTGTTTTTTTTCTTGGTGATGTTGGGGTTTGTTTGCTGGTTTGTTGTTTTTCTTGGCATTGTTCCATAATTGAGTGTGTTGGTGTTGGTGTTGGCAACAAGGGTTTTTTATTTGTTTTCTGATTTGTTCTTTCTTGTTTTTTCTGTGCCAGAGCGCACTTGGCAATTAAATGTTCTGGGCTGCCACAGTTGTAGCATCTAGGCTTTTTGCCTTCTGCTACAACATATAGGCTTTGCCCATTTTCTAAATGGATCCTATCAGGTAGGTTCTCGATAGAGTACCCATCAATCTGGATGCTGATTTCTATTGTTTTTCCACCCCAATTGTCGTTTATGTATACGGCAGTCTCTAAAATATTTATAGTTTTCAAATGGTAACAGATTGCCCCTGTTATCCATTTGTTAGGTATCTCGGGGGGTACATTTTTAATGCTAATTCTACTCACTCTCTGGCCTTTGTAATATGGTACCATGATGATTTCATCATTTTGCAAAGACTCCGTAGAGTGAGCTTTTGCCACTTCCTGGTTAGGGAAGCGGACCACCACTGTATTATACTGGGGACCCCAGTTTATATATTCTTTTTTTTTCATTATGTTTTTTAAACACTTTTCTATGTCCGTTTTTGTAGTCTGTTCATTTTGTTTTTTGTTTTTCTTATAATTTTATATATAATTGTCTTATTTTCTATTTGTTCCTTTATGTGTTGAGGTGTATGCAGCACTAAATCTTGCCCTTGGGTTGTAAAGATTGCTCTCGTTTCTATTAACTGTTCATTCGTAAATTTTACTATTTCTTTTTTCTGACGCAGAGTGTTAGCGAAATTTACTGATGTTGTTGATTCTTTTATATTAACGTCTTCACTATTAGATAGTAAGATATTTATTTCATTTTTATTGTTGTTGTTGTTGTTGTTGTTTTTGTTAATAGTATTCGCGTGAGTTTCATTTTCATCGTTTATGTTGGTGGTGGTGGTGGTGGTGGTGGTGGTAGCAGTAGTAGTCCCGTTGTTGTTGTTAGTGGTGGTGGTGGTGGTGACAGGGCTGTTACCGCAAGTGGTTGCACCGTTCACTACCACGTCATTCAGGTTTGTCTTTATCGTACATAAGTTCATTTTTTCTCCTAGCGTTTCCAATCTAGGAAAATGCTGTTCCATAAAGGAACGCGACCAGCGTTCTACAATAAGATTTCTGGACATTTTGAAAGTGTCGAGAAGAAAAATACACAAATTAAATAGGGTTAAAACAGCCCCTAGGGGCGAATTCCTCCCTTGGGAAAGCACTCAAACGAAAGTTGGGTGCCTTACACACATTATTTATAAAAATGTACATAAAATATGGGCTATAAATAGTAAAAATAAACGATTACCTTCGGAGCCGAAGTGACAGCACGTCCGTAGATAAATAGATAGATAGATAGATAGATAGACAGATAGGTAGATAGAGAGATAGATAGATAGATAGATAAGGTAGATAGATAGATAGATAGATAGGTGGATAGATAGGTAGATAGACAGATAGATAGATAGATAGGTAGATAGATGGATAGATAGATAAATAGATAGATAGATAGATAGATAGATAGATATATAGATAGATAGATAAGGTAGATAGATAGATAGATAGATAGATAGATAGATAGATAGATGGATAGATAGATAGATAGATAGATAGGTAGATAGATAGATAGATAGGCAGATAGATAGATAGATAGATAGATAGATAGATAGATAGATAAGGTAGATAGATAGATAACTTTCTTTTATTAGCCACACAGGGCTGAATACAGAGGGGACAAATACAAATGTAGAGTTTTTCTTTACGAGGGTGGAAAAAAGAAAATAAATGTAAGATTGCGATCAAAAGGGATGGAGAGAAAAAAGGAAGAGAAATCGTGTATCACAGAAACATTGATAAAAACATTGATAAAACAAGATTGGGTTCATCCGTGGGAAGAAAGGCCTACAGAAAAGACCACGGGAACCTCAGTCAGGTAGGAAAATAACCACATGAGAGCAAAATGCTCTCTCTCTTCTTTTTTACGATTTACAGGGTCATGCTCAAAATGGTTTCGTCACTCGCACGCACCATCTTTGCAACATTCACCCATATTTTTTTGAATCTTTCGCGAGACAAAACTTCCCTCTCCATTCTCACCTTCCTTTTCAAGTGGTACTTGAAAAAGTTGATGAGCGATTGGCCAGAGAGGTAAGTGTTTGTCTCTAATCCTTTCGCTCGGGTCCACCACACACATTCTTTCACCATGGCCACCAGTACGATGAAAACTGCCTTGCCTTCCCGGTTGAGGGAAGGGGGCGGAGCAATTCTCACGATAGACTCGACCGATAGGCGGATTCGTCCCACAAGTGACAGCAGCCGTTCGGCATAAGCCCACAGGTCTGAAATGGTTGGACATTGCACGAGTGCGTGCAGAACGGTTTCGTCGCTCTGACCGCATCTCAGGCAAGTCGGTCCAGTGGGTCTGGAACCGTGTCTGTAGAGCTTATCCCGAACAGGTAATGCTTCTCGATAGCACTGCCAGGCCAGGGATCTTTGGTGATTGTTCATAGGTCCCGGCCCGAAAGTTGTCCTGAACAGGCGGGTCAGGTGTTCCTCGTCGACGCCCAGACTCTGCCCGAGTTCGTCGTCGCACCTCCCCTCCACTAATCCTCTATAGAATGCCTTTGTTGTGATGGAGTCGCTCAAGTTCGATCCCGGACGGCAGAGTTGCTTGAGAGCAACGCGACACTCGCGGTGCCATTCGCCTAGCCTCGGTCTCTGCTTGATCCATGACTGTAGTTCGTCCAAGGAGACGAGCTGCGGGAAAGCGCGCCGCACAAAAGGCGACCACACCTGTTCACCGTCGTCTATGAAGCGCCGGAGATGTCGCAGTCTCAGCGCATGTCTGCGCATCATCAACCATGGCATGCCCAGCCCTCCATTTAGCGGGTGTTGACAGCAAATGGATCGCCTAACCATCGGAATGTTTCCCTTCCACAGGAAGCGGAAGAGTATACGTTCCAATTTGGTGATGGTAGGGTCGGGACAAGGCACGACGGTCAGACGATACTCGATGACGGATGCGATGTACGCGTTCACCACCTCCGCCCGACCTTTTAGGGATAGCTTTCTCTCAGCCCATTTCTGGGTGATAGTAGCCACCCTAGTCGTTATCTCGCCCCAGTTCTTCTCCATTTGGAGGTCCGGACCGAACCAGACCCCGAGCAATTTCACCGGTCCGTCCGTCCAGCATCCCACGATGGAGACGCTGTTGGACGGCATGGGCCTGCTTCTCCAGGTGCCGAGCCGCAAGCCCACTGACTTTTCCCGGTTAATTTTTGCTCCCGTTACCGCTTCGTATTCTTTTATTGTCTCGCCGACCAGCTCGATGTCCTTGTAGCTCTACACTATGACGGTGACGTCATCCGCGTATGCAGACACGCTCCTCCCGCATCCCAGCTCTCGCGGGATGCCCCTCAGCGTCGCCAGTTTCCGCAGTAGTGGCTCAAGAGTCAATACATACAGCAGCGATGAGAGGGGGCATCCCTGACGAACCGAACGCATGATGTTAAAAGGTCTGGATAGATGACCATTTACGCGAACTACTGAGCGGATGCCGCTGTATAAGGCAGCGATCCAACCGCGGAAAACTGAACCGAAACCAGCCGCTTTAAGGACAGCCTCCAAGTAGTGATGGTCTACCCTATCGAAAGCTTTTGATTGATCCAAATTGATCAGCGCCCCACCCATGCCAGGATTCTTAACTACCCTGTCTATGATGTAGCGCATCAGATGGAGGTTGTCATGAATACTTCTACCCGGCACGGCGCATGTTTGCGCCTTGTCGATTAGTTTCTTGATGACAAGCGCCAACCTCTCGGCTAACACCTTGGCCAAAATTTTCAAATCTGCGTTGAGCAGAGTGATGGGCCTGAAACTATCTATGACGTCCCCCTTGTTTGGGTCTTTCTTAATCAGTGCCACTGCTCCTCGCTTTACAAAAGCAGGAATACTCCCGTTTTGCTGCCAGTTGCAGTAGACAGCTGCCAAAACGCCTCCAAACAAGTTTGGCATATGACAATAAAGTTCGTAGGGCAGACCATCCAAGCCTGGTGACTTGTCTCTCGCGCAGCCTACCATAGCATCCTGTACACCGCAGCTGTGATAGGCCTTTCACAAGACTCCACCTCTCTTGCTGAGAGTCGTGGCAAGGCATGCAGGTAGGCACTAAAGTCCACTCTGCGTTCTGACCCACCACTTGTCCCAAACAGTTGGGTGAAGTGTTGTTGAAAAGCCCCACACATCCTTTTAGGCTCGAGCAATTCGCGCCCCTGTTCATCTATAAGAGACTTGATGGTGACTCTGTTGCCTCTTTGCGTCTCCACCACTCGGGCCTCTTGGGCGGCTCCAACTCCGTCGTTCCTCAGAGCACGTATCCTAGCTCTGACAACGCATCCCTCGTGTTTGGCGTTGAGGTGTTGGTCGAGAGCCAATCTCGCCGCCAGCACGTTGGACGCGATGCCAGTTCTAAGTGCCTCTTCTAAAACCTTAACTAATTCTCCCTCTATTCTATTTCGGTCTAATGCTAGGGCTTTACTGTATCTGACTGATTCTGCTTTAATTGCTTTTATTAGGGCATACCACCATCTGTTGTTGATGATGGTACCCGTCAAAGCTCTCTTAACTAATGTGCTGATCCGGTCCCTGTAAACCTGTCGTACTGTAAAAGACGCGTTCAGTTTCCAGTAACCAGGACCCTGCCTATGTGTCTTATCTAAGTCAAGTGTACAAGTCACAAACTTGTGATCTGTGTAACTGACTATATGAAATTGTGGACAACCTACACTATTTTTATCTATTGTCCTACAGAATACTCTATCTAAATATAATCTGGACGACCCGATGCGGTTACTCCATGTCCACATTGGCACATTCGGGTGGTCCAGTCGGTACCTGTCAGACAGTTGGAAACGTCTGAGCAGGTCTTTGAGGCATTTGCATCCCCTTCTATTGCTATCTCTGCCCACGTAGTCTAGATGCGTGTCCAGGGTGGCATTTCAATCCCCCACTAAAAGTAAAGGACGAGACGTTCCCATGAAAGACTCTAGACGTCGAAAGAAATCTGGTCGGCCTGTTAAGGACGGAGCATAAACTGTTATCAGTCGAAAAGCACACTCATTGCTGCCATCGACATCCAAAACGACCAGCCTACCCTCCGGGTCTAGGAAAATTGCTCTTACTTTGAGATCCAGACTCTTCCGGAGAAGCACCGCGGTGCTACCTCCGCCCATTCTCGGTAGACACGGAGAAAAATAAATGTTGAAATGTGTACCGAAACTGTGCTGGAGTGCCCGCGAGCTGTGGAGTCTGGTCTCACTGATGGCTATGATATTCAGATTTAGTGACTTGATGTCATTTAACAGGTAGCCTTGTTTCCAAGGCGACCCCAAGCCACATACATCTATACTGCCTATTCTGAGCATGTTCCGATAAAAAATTGTGTTTTACACACGAAAAGAAAGTGCAAAAAAGGAAAGAGAGAGAGAGAAAAGGTTACTTGCCCGAAAGTCCTTTGTTTTTCACCTCACAGTCTTCTTCCATGAGGTTTTTGTCTAGTTTCTTTGATGAATATTTTTGAAATCTCCCTACTGTATCAGGGTAAAGAGATTTCAGGGTGCTGTATGTGTTCTGTGTTACGTGTATTATTTTAATGTGTTGTGGTGGTGTTGTATGTGGGTGGTTATTTGTTTTTATGTCGTTTTCAGTTATGTTGGTGTTTGACCTAATGTGTTCCATTAGGTCGTGGTTGTTTGTGTTTATGGCTGTCAACATTGTTGGGGGGTTTGATGATGGTGTGTTTTTTGTTGATGTGTTTGTTTTCTGTGGATGTTTTTGTTTCGGGAGTGGTGAATCATCCTGCTTTTTTTGTTATCTTTTCTTTTCTTTTCCCCTTTTTCTTCTCCCCCCTGTGGCTATTTGCCAATCTTCTGTGTCTTCTTCGTCTAATGACAAATCAGAGGAATCAGAGCTTGGGAGAGGGAAAATATTGGGGTCTATTGTAGACTGTGTTGATTTTGTTGTTGGTGCTGGTGGTGAGCGTTAGGTTGTGGTGTATGCGGTTTTGGAGGTGGGGTGTGGGTATTTTGTGTTTGAGTGATTGTAGGTATTGTTGTTTTGTTTGGGGTGTCAATTTTGTGGGGATTTGGAGTAGTAATTGTTTCTTCATTTTCGATGAGTGTCTTTTTGGCAGATGTCCTTGGTTTGGGAGTTGGTTTATATTCTTGGTTGTTTGTTGTGGTGTTGCTTCTGTTCTTGGTGCAGTTGGTGTGGTTGTTTGGTTGTGAGGTTTTTTTTTTTATTTTTTATTATCTGTGATTAGTCCTGTTTGTACAATTTGTGGTGTGGGTAGTAAGCTGGCTTTTTTGTTTTTTCCAGCTGCTGTTGTTGTTGCTGTTGTTTTCTTGCGGCATATTTGCAATCTTTTTTTAGGTGTTGCTCACTGCCGCATATGTAGCAACGTGGTCTTCTGCCATCGACGACCACATCCAACTTGTGGTCTTCTGATACACATATCTGGGTGGGTATTTTCTTTATGTCATCTTGGTTTATATGTAGTAGAAATTCTACTTTTTTTCCCACCCAGGTTTTGTGCTCCGTGACCGTAGTTTCTAAAATTGTGTAATCTTCCATTTTCACACATAAGGCCTTTACTAGCCATAGATTGTTCGCTATTTATGGGACATTGTTTAAAGTGATCTTAGTCACTTTCTGTCCACGATAGCTTGGTGTTAGTTGCAGTTCATCTGAATGAAGAGTTAGCGTTGAGAAACGTCTTGCTAACTCTTCAGTGTGGAAGACCACTTGTATGTGTGCGAAATTGTTCCACCAGGTCACATACTCTTTGTAGTTCCAGATGGGTTTCAAGCATTTTTCGATTTTGCTTGTGTTAGCCTTCTCTGGACTTTTTGTTTTCTTATTAATTATTTTATATATAATAGTTCTTTTTTTTTTCATTTTTTATATATTTCTTGTGGCATGTTTATTTTTACTATACCATCTACTTCTGTTATTTATATATACGTATCTTTTATCTGCTGTGCAGTAAAAAATACTGTTGTCTTTTTTTCTTTTATCGCCTCGGCGAAATTTGTTGTTGTTTTGTTATTGTTGTTGCTGGTGGTGATGTTGTTGTTGGCTGCAGTTGGTAAAATTGGTGTATTTGGTTTGATTGTGCAAGTAGGAAGGGGTGGAAAATTACTTGCATAGTTTATCCCCGTATTCAAGCAGCTTTTGTCAATTTGTTTGGTGGTCACAGTCTTTTGTTTATTCCCTTCAGTTGGAGGAAACAAGGTCTGAACGGAATTGTTGTTGTTGTTATTGTTGTTTTTGTTGTTGGTGTTGGCGGTGGTGTCAGTGGCAGAAGAGACAGCCGTGGCAGCAGATGTCGAAATGGTGGTGCAATTGTTGTTATTCTTGTTGTCATTGTTATTGTTGTTGTTGTTGGTAGTTGAGGTAGTGGATGAGGTGGCGGTGGTGGTGGTGGTGGAGGCGGTGGTGGTAGCAGTAGTAGTCTCGTTGTTGTTGTTGTTAGTGGTGGTGGTGACAGTGCTGTTATCGCAAGTGGTCGCAGCGTTCACTACCACATCATTCAGGTTTGCACTTTGCGTGCATGAGTTCTTTTTTCTTCTAGCGTTTCCAGACTTGGAGAATGTTGGTCGATAAAGGAACGCGACCAGCGTTCTACAATACAATTTCTCGACATTTTCAAAATGTCGAGAAGAAAATTACACAAATTAAATAGGTTTGAAACTGCCCCTAGGGGCGAATTCCTCCCTTGGAAAAGCACTCAAACGAAAGTTGGGTGCCTTACACACCTTAATTACAAAAATGTACACAAAATATGGGCTATAAATAGTCAAAATAAACGATTACCTTCGGAGCCGAAGTGACAGCACGTCCGTAGATAGATAGATAGATGGATAGACAGACAATAGATAGGTAGGTAGATAGGTAGGTATATAGGTAGATAGATAGATATATAGATAGATAGATAGATAGATAGATAGATAGATAGACAGAGACGAGAGAGATAGATAGATAGATAGATAGATAGATAGACGGACAGAGAGACAGTTTGACTGATAGATTGATAAACACTGAAGTATTGTCAGAGAGACAGACAGACCGACACACGGATTTATTCCATATTAAAACTGGCAATTGTCGCCCACATCCCCGGCATCAAGAAGCACCCTACAACAGAGGGTACCGGGTGTTTCAAAGAAGAAGGCCCATTTCGATCCTGGCAATCTTGTATGAAGGGGTCCTCTCCTAGTATACAAATATACACTAACTTCTTAAAATATTTATCGGATTCTCATTTATGTGTAACTCTGATCTTCCACTACTTTGATGACATCAATTAATTGAAGTTAGTCAATCCCAAAAGCAAGTAGCTAGTAGTCTGCAAGTAGCTGGTCAGTCCCAGAAGCGACTAAAATTATTCTGGGAATTGCCAAAGAACACAAGAGAAAAAAAACAACAAAAGCAACAGATATGAAAGCCAACACTCCCCAAGAAGTTTCTGTACAAGTCATAACTAATTGCTTAATTATGTATTGCGCATATATAGATATGTGTATATCTATCTTTCTAGTTATCCATATGTATATTGATTGATTGATAGATAGATAGATAGTCACACATACACACTCACACACACACATATTATATATACATGTGTGTGTGTGTGTGTAACGATAAATTGACAGAAAGATAAAGAGATAGATAGAAAGATAGAAGCCATTCTCTCTTGTTCAAATTCTCTGAGGTCATTTTCTGCGAATAACCTATCAATGACCATTTGCCATTTAAGAAACAGATGCATGTGCGCTCACGCACATTTTTATAAATTGCGGCCCCAAAGCTTCATTGTTCAGTTCGACATCGGAGAGTTCGGAATGGCTTTGTGAGAGAACATGTAAATACATTACTAATATATGATCAAAAAAATTTTGTATTTCGTTTTAGTTGTGAAATTACATTTCTCATCTGCTCAACGGAGATTATTTTCAGTTTTAGAATTATTATATGCTTGCTAAAATTTGTTTTTTACTATAACGATTCTTTTTCTTATCTTACTTTGCCTCTGTATTTTCCGCCGTTTTGTACAATTCCAGTTCTCAAACACTTGTAATTACAACTCTGGAAAGAGGAAAAGTACTCCTCCAAAATTCTCTGATTTTTTTAATTATCGGTCATAAGACTCCTTAAGCATGCTGCAGAGGAAAGACCATTAATGAAGTTAAATCAGTCTACAATTGTTTTGTATTCCACGTTTTCGCTCCTTTTCGTAATTAAATTTCTTTTTCTATGATTATATTCACATAAGTTTTAGTGGTGGTTGTTTGTGTTTGTATGGATCTCAGAGCATTGTTTTGCCACGGTTCCTATAAAGCTGCGAGGACGGTAGATTTTCTACCTTTATTTTGCTACCTTCAGTAATCGTAGGATTTCCTGAATGCCCTGCATAGTGGATTTCGTATGTTTCCGTCAGTTTCGGGACCGGTTCTCTGCTCCCCACCACTTCTCGCAATAGGTTCGTGGCTGACAGAATTAGCTCCACGGAAAATGGGTATTCTAACATAATGCCCTTTTCTACTCTACCATTTTGTTGTGAAATTTCCCACGGTAAATCTCAGCCTCAACGAATACATGTGGGACATTGTTAGTCCAACTATGTCCGTTGCTACTTGGGAGTACTCCATTTCATTTAGAAGTAACTGGTAGGACACGCTTAGTTACGCTTTGTCGAGATCCAACCAAACAACAGAAAGTGAGTTGTTCGCCTTTTCCTCATTGCCGATCACTGATGTGCTTTCGGGGTCATTCTGAGTAGACTAGGGTACCTCCCTTCACTTCTGTGCATGATGTCCCTAGAAAAGATAACCCTCCACCAGAAGAGAGGGATATTTCTTCTTGGGACATCATTCACAGATGTTACTCTGCTCTCCTCGTCTTCCGCACAGTATATTAATCTCCCGCGTGAACTTGAAGTTTATAAAGGCCTTCCTTTGTCTCCACCTCTCCCTTTCCATGTATGTCTCTCTCCCTCTCTTGGTCTCTTTCTATTTCTCTTTGTCCCTCTTTCTCTCTCTCTTTCTCCCAATATGATTCTGTCGTGCGCAGGTGGAGCAGAATGTTTCGTAACTCCGCGCTCAGTTGCTTTAAAACTAATTCATCTCGAAAGAGTACAGAAGCTGGCTACCCGCATGGTTCTTGGTCTCAAGCATTTGTCTTATGAAGAAAGGCTGAAGACGCTCGATTTTTATTCTCTAGAAAAACGAGCGGCGCCGTGGTGATCACAATCACGCTCACAACACCATATGCTGAAAGTGTAACCTCTCGAAAGAGCTGCTCTTCACTGCTGCTCCAGAGCGTCGGCTGCGGGGTCACTCCGAAAAGGTCTATCTGCGACAATTTCATCTCAATCGAAGGAGAGGGGCTTTCTCCGTCCGGGTTGCGGATCCGTGGAATAAGTTGCTTGACGAGATAGTGAAGATGCCGACGACCGCTCGGTTCAAAGTCTCCCTTGACCACAAATTGCCTGAACTCTTTGCATGAACACCACCCTGTAGATAACTCCATGTCCCCCTACATGACCTTGCTTTTTGCTTTTTGAACCAAACAATTAACTTAACTAATCTTATTCTTTCACCGTATGCTTCTTTCCACCATATTTAAGCTGTCTTTCTCTTTCCTCAATTCTGCCACCTGACGCTGATTCTTATGGAAACTGTCCTGCTTGTTGCTCTTGCTTTCCTTCAAGCCCAAATTATATTGGAAAGCCTGCTCTACCAATTGCACCACGTTTCTTACCTTCCCGGTAGCGTCACCCTTCATAATGTTGTCCGGAATAATGTTCAAGTCATTGTTCAACCGGACGCTTCTAAGATCTGTCGCTGGAGGTAAATTCACCCGTGCAATTTTTGTGTGGAACCCTCGTCGCTTTCAAATTCTTCCCCTCTTCTTGTGAATTAATCGAGTTAAGCAAAGAGGCCCTGAGCATTGTGGTTTCACTTCTGACCCTAGTCGTCCTCTCCCTGAGAAGCAGTGCTAATACTAGGATGGGTGGTATAGTTCGTTGGTTTACCATTAGTCACAGCTGGCACCTGCTCAATGAATTCAGACGTAGTAGGGTCTATAAGTACAGCGATATCACTTGTTAGATCACACAGGAGGACAATTTTGAACATAATTTTCATTTGGTTTACACTAAAATTTAGTATACCGATTTTTCAAAACTATAGTTAGCTTTCCTCTCTCATCCAAAATGCTTCTTCTACAGCTTACTCTCTGAATAAGTACTCTTGTATCTTTATTCATAACATTGGAGAACATTTTAATACTCATGGTTTACACAATTAGTCCCACCTCAATTTAATGTTGTTGGGTTCAGAAATGCCCTCAGAAATGTTTTTATCATGTCGAGATTTTCGCTAAAGAGGAATTTTAACAAAGCTTTTCAGTTTTGCAATTAAATGCATACCAAAATAAGAAACTAATACAAAACAAATAGTACTTTTGTAGCAGGATATATCTCAAACAATCAACTTTAAAATGTACGTGAGTATCATCTCAATATTGTGGCTTCTTTACAGAATATCAGGGGACAGGTTGAAAGTTCGATAATATTTTATTGAAAATCGTTTCAGATTGTTTTTTCTTTTGCCTTTCCATCAGGTTATTCCAAGCACATATAGGATGGAAATTATATAAATATGATATTGCACAACAAATTTCTAAAGAAATTCTGCAACTGGGAATTTGCCAAAAATTGCAAGAAACTCAAAGTGAAAACAAGGTTTGCTTATCAAAAGATAATATCCAAATGGAAGCAAAAATAAGGGGGAAATCTGAGGAAAATAGTGGGGTAAATTTATGTTTTACGAAACAAATTGTTCTTTCTATGAAACTGAAATTAGAAAGTACAAAAAATTAAATCTGTTCAAAGGTTTTTGCAAAAAAAAAACGCATTTTTCTCCAAACCTGAATAATAACGGTCGAAGGGAGAAAACCAAAATTTTGTAAAGGGATATAATAAGAGTGACTATTCGTTACCAAACACCCTGGCCGCATACGCATTTTCTGTGTTTGTTGTTCGTTAATAATATTTTCTTCTTCATAAGCGATCAAAACAAGTTTGGAAATATTATTCTGTATGAAAAGCATTTATGTCGATGTCTTTTATGAAATGTTGGCAATGTTACGAATGACTAAGAATTGACAACAGAAATATTTTGAAAAGTATTTAAAATATTTGCAAAGCACAAATAACGAAATACGCTTAGTACATTTGCTTTGACTGTTAATGGCAATAAGCGAAACTTCCCGTCTTTGAGTCACTCTGTAACTTTGACCTCCTAATATAAAATAAGACATATTTATTTTTTGTATTAGCGTAGAAATCAATAAATTTCACCTTCTATTGATCTATTTTTTAACTTAATTTAAATCCTCATTTAAGTATTGCCGTCGCGTGAGATATATTTGCTGCGGAATACTTATTTGCACCGATAAAATATTTTGTCGAAATAAGCGACAAAACTGTCAGAAATTATCAAATGTCATTTTTTCCTCCTCGTTGAGCTTTTCTTTTATCAAATAAATCTTCTCAAATGTGTGTAACGTAATATTAACTTCGTGTTTGTCATAAGAACTCAGTTATTTCATATCAAAACAATTGTTGCTTCCCACTCCAATGTACACTTTTCTATATTTCTCTGTCATCCATCCATGGCCTTCTCGCTGGTGCTGCTAATATGAAATTGCGTCTTTACGTTTTTCATTCCACCCTTGTTTTTTTCCATCTTAGTCATTCGTAACATTGCAACATCTCATAAAAGACATCGACATAAACCCACAATATTTGTGTGTGTTTGTGAAAAGGGAAATGATAAGGACTCAAATCTGGCAATAAATTTAGTCAGAAGAAAACTCAGAGCTCACTGATTATGCATCCTTAGGGGATCATAAAGGCACAACGAATGGTAGAATGGTAGAATGTGTTTATAAAACATCATTTTTTCTTGGCTTCATTGAGAAAATTCTATAGTTTGTAACATATTTCCACTTTAAAATCGAGCATTTCGGCAATTCTAACCAATCGCTCACCTCCATTTGGGGTGAAAAGATCCGTGCTGTATGAATATGTCCTTTGTTTAAGAAACAGATTGGGTTTATTTACATTTGCGAAGAAGAAAAAGATACCCTTTCCCCACCCCTAACCCTAACCCTAACCCTAATTCTAAAATAGATTGAAATGCAATAGATCGATACTAGGGTCATAATTATGGGTGACATTTTCATTTGACACCGCTAGAAAAAAATCCCATTTCCCGTAGAGGTATCGTATGAAATTGTCACCCATAATTATGACGCTAGTATCGATCTATCGCATTTAAAACTATTTTAGGATTAGGGTTAGGGTTAGGGGTGGGGCAAGGGTATCTTTTTTTCTTCGCAAATTTAAATAAACCCAATCGGTTTCTCAAACAAGGAACATATTCATAGAGCACAGAATCTTTTCACCCAAAATGGAGGTGAGCGATTGGTTAAAATTGCCGAAATGCTCGAAATTTCAGACGAAATATCTTACAAACTATAGAATTTTCTCAATAAAGCCAAGAAAAAAATGATGTTTTATAAACACATTCTACCAGTATACGAAGTTTAAAAATGTTTAGTTAACTAAAAATTGTGTTGACATGTGCCGTTCAAAAGGAAAAGATCCCCAAAAAGAAGCACAAATCAAATCAGAATGAAAGCGAAACCTTACAAGATGCTACGCGAGGACAACATATACTTGATACTAGCAAACAGCATGCAACGAGAGGGAGCAAGCATGAATAATTTAAGGAAAATTTAAGGACAACATATACTTGATACTAGCAAACAGCATACAACGAGAGGGAGCAAACGTGAATAATTTAAGGAAAATTTAAGGACAACGTATACTTGATACTAGCAAACAGCATACAACGAGAGGGAGCAAAATGAATAATTTAAGGAAAATTTAAGGACAACGTATACTTGATACTAGCAAACACATACAAACGATAGGGAGGCAACATGAATAATTTAAGGAAAATTTAAGGACAACGTATACTTGATACTAGCAAACAGCATACAACGAGAGGGGGCAAGCATGAATAATTTAAGGAAAATTTAAGACAACGTATACTTGATACTAGCAAACAGCATACAACGAGAGGGAGCAAACATGAATATA
>NW_021832045.1:0-7500 GCF_006345805.1 Octopus sinensis
TTGTTATATTATGAATTATTTATATTTACCGCAGATAGTAATAACAATAACAATATCTATACAAATATTCAGATTTTAATATTTACTCATTATAAATATATTTACACTGAAGCTGTTCTGATTTTGGCGCAAAACCGTTCAGAACACTAGCAGACTTCAACGTGATGAATTTGAATTTTTTCACTTGGTAAATTTTGCTGATGCGAGTTGAGAATTTTGCGACAGAACTCGAAATAATGATATGAGAGTAACCAAATGCTAGAAAACGTAGCATTTAAATGTGATGGTACGTCTAACGTTTTTACCCGTTCGCCCCAATACTGCAGTATTTATCAGTGTTGTTGGTGGTTTACCTGAAGTTTTAACTCCTATTTCTAGCAGGTAGGCGCCTCACGTGCCTTTTTGATATATATATATATATAAATATATATAAGTTCAGCAAAAATTTAGATTCAAATGAATATGGTACTTAATTTAGATGCACCAGAATTTTGTATGGTGTTATCCATAAAAATCCGTGGGGTGACTATAATCAGAATAAAATATATAAATATATATATGTATATTATGTATATGTGTGTGCTCGTGTGTGTGTATATACAGAGAGAGAGAGAGAGAGAGAGAGAGTGAGAGAGAGTGAGAGAGAGAGAGAGAGAGAGAGAGAGAGAGAGAGGATAGCAGTGATATAGGTATATATAGTTAAATACAAAATGTCACCGCAGTGACCTCTCCCTCTCGGAATCATAAATACGCGATCATACAGAGAAAAGCATAGTGGATTAGGATAAACCTTAATCTCACGTGACCTTACTCAGTCACTTAACCTTCACACTGATTCAAATAGCTGCAACAGCTTCCGGCAGCCATCTTGCCAAGTCAGCGCAATCCTGATAATGAAATGACACTCCGTTAGTGCGGTTACATACACGCATATAAATGCGTACATGTCAAGATGCACGCGTCACACACACAACACACACACAAAGCCACCCCAGTCCATATATATATATACCATATACATATACATATTGCTTACCAACCACATGGTTCCGGGTTCAGTCCCTGTGCGTGGCACCTTGGGCAAGTGTCTTCTACTATAGCCTCGGGCCGACCAAAGCCTTGTGAATGAATTTGGTAGACGGAAACTGAAAGAAGCCCGTCGTGTATATATATATATATATAAGAATGAATGTTTTTATATATAATGAACGTGAAATACAGGAAGGGACGAACACGGAACACAGACAAATCATTCGAAGCCTTCAATCTTCAGTCAGACACAACGAATCATCATAGCAAATTTCGCTGTTCAATTCTGATATTTGCTCCAACTCGGCCAGCCCCAAGAAAAAAACTAAGCTGTAAGCATTAGATTTCTTGGTAGAAGACAAATGTGAACGCACAAGACGGATGTGAATACAAGAGACGAAAACGAAATTGAAAACAGTAATGAATAAACAAAATATATATAACGGTGGTTGTCATACGACTTTAGACCAAATGAGACAAAAACAACAACACATAGCTGGCGTAGAAATAATTACCGTTTCGGTAGCGGGGACACATGTTGGTCGAGATACGAAGGTCAACAGAATGGTTTAAGAAGCAGCAGGTCGCAGGAGAGAGAGAAGAGAGACAGAGACAGAGGGAATCAAAGAGGGTGGAAGGCAGGGGACAGAATCAGTGACCAAGAGAAAAGGAGAAGAAGGGATTAAGGAGGATGGGAGGAAGAGGGGAGGAGGATGGGAGGAAGAGAGGGGAAGAATCGGAGGGCGCCAAAAAGTTTGGTGAAGAAGCATGGCGGTAGGAAAGACAGTGTGTATAGAAGTTCGTGCAGTTAATTTGACAAACAAACAGGGGGGGGTGCACGTAACGCCGCAATAATATATATATATATGTGTGTGTGTGTGTGTGAACCCGGAACAATGTGGTTGGTAAAGAAGCTACTTACCACACAGCCACTCCTGCGCCCACACACACACAATAACATACGCATAAACACAACCCATCATTTACACAGGGACACACACGAAACATCCCAACAGCTGCAACGAAATAAAAAGTAAATAGCACAAAATTAAAACAAAAAAAAAACACAAGAAAAAGAAACAAAAATCACCAAAATCCCCAGTAATTTAATATTTTATCTCCACCAAAATAAACTGCTTCTTGCAGATTCTGTTGTTGTATAATTCCGCTTCCGGTTAGGGTGTATTGAGTATTTTTTGAAAGAAAGTTTTTCCTGGTGCACACATCTGCTTCTGGTGGTGCATACCATCTGCAATTAATCTACACGTGAAACTACGCCTTTGTACGAATTTTTCAGTTTAATCGCTGCGTGTGCATTTACAGCCATGTGTTTGTGTTCGTGTTTCTATGTGTGTGTGTATGTGTGTGTGTGTATGTGTGTGTGAGCGCGCGATTGTGTAAGTAATAATGATAATGATAATAATAACAATAATAATAATAAAGTATAGTAGTAGTAGTAGTAGTAGTAGTAGTAGTAGTAGTAGTAGTGGTAGTGGTGGTGGTGGTGGCGGTAGTAGTAGTTGTTGGTGGTGGTGGTTGTGGTGGTGGCGGTGGTAGTAGTAGAAGTAGTAGTAGTGGTAGTAGTGGTGGTGGTGGTTGTGGTGGTGGCGGTAGTAGTAGTAGTAGTACTAGTAGTAGTAGTAGTAGTAGTAGTAGTAGTAGCAGCAGCAGCATCGCGCGAGTACACACACATACACACATGGAAAGAAGTGATATAACATGGATGATATTTCAGAAATACCTGAGAGGTTCCCCCCCACACACACACACCATCTCTATCTTTCTTTTTCCAACTGCTAAAAGAAGAAAAAAAAAATCGATCGTGTCTAACTTCAATTTTTGAATGACTTTAGACTAATTTTCAAAATGTCAAGATATGTTGCGCTGAAGAGCCCAGATAAAGGTCGAAATCGTACTCACCACGACTACCGCAACTTTTATATATATATAAAAAAAAAAAGAAATTATATGAAAGTATGGAAATATGGAAATGATATATGCTCTTTTCAGTCTTGGATAATGATTTCTCAAGATTAGAAAGAGGAAAACGTAGAAGAGAGTCTCTCATAATAACTAGCACACACTCTATCACCCCTCCCCATCTCTCTATAAGTACTAGTTCCCAGTGAACTAACCACGTGTGCGTATGACCACGTTTTCATTTACACGAGTTCTCATGCCGTATAAAGGCTTTCTTCAAATGTTATTCCAGTTAAAGTTTCCACTTGAATAGTAGGTTTATTGACGATTTCACTAACGCAATGGTGGTACACTATCACTTTCGGCGTGGGGGTCTCATGTGGTTTAATAGCAGAGGGCGATGTCAGGTTATAAGCTGCTTATTTCACACGCATGTGTATACATATACACATATACGTACGCGGCAGACACATTATATTTGTATAGCTTTCTCTCTCTCTCTCTCTCTCTTTACTCTTTTACTTGTTTCAGTCATTTGACTGCGGCCATGCTGGAACACCGCCTTTAATCGAGCAACTCGACCCCGGGACTTATTCTTTTGTAAGCCCAGTACTTATTCTATCAGTCTCTTTTGCCATGTATACGCACAACACTCACACACACACACACAGACACACACACACACATGTAGATGCATATTCATGAACACACACACACACACACACACACACACATATATGTAGATGCATATTCATGCGCACACACATATATATATACTCACACACACACACATGTACGTATGTATATGTGTGTGTGTTCTGTGTGTGTATATATATGTGTTCTGTGTGTGTATATATATATATATATATATTGTTCTGTGTGTGTATATATATGTGTTCTGTGTGTATATATATGTGTTCTGTGTGTATATATATATATATATATATATGTGTTCTGTGTGTGTATATATATGTGTTCTGTGTGTGTTATATATATATATATATATATATGTGTTCTGTGTGTGTATATATATATATATATATGTGTTCTGTGTGTGTATATATATGTGTTCTGTGTGTGTATATATATATATATATATATATGTGTTCTGTGTGTGTATATATATGTGTGATTGCGTTGTTATCAGTTACAATGAGTGTAGATTACATTGGAACGCGATATGGAAGCCAATGGAGAATTTTGTAGAATGGATATGTGCACGAGTGTTTGTGTGTACGTATGTGCGTGTGTATGTATGTGTATGTGTATGTATGTGTATGTGTGTGTGCGTGTTTTAGCTTTAATGCAGAGTGATGTGTAGTGTGACATTAATTTCAGCGGGAACCGGAAGTGTATGTGAGAGCAACGTGCTTCGAAGGTGTTTAATGTCAAATATATAATAGCAATAATAGATATATTGTTAGGTTGCCGGGTAGATCAACTGTAGGGTATTATTGCCTTAATCGGCGTCACTACACACACACACGCACATATACATACATGTACGTATATATATATGTGTGTGTGTAACTATTTGAACTTTGGATATGTCTATATATATATATATATATATATAATATATATATATATATATATATATATATATATATTTACGATCACTTCTTTCAGTTTCCGCGACCACATCCACTCACAAGCCTTAATCGCCCGAGTTATAATAGAAGACACTTGCCCAAGAATGCCCCGCCGTGGGACTGAACCCAAAATGTGCTTCAACACACGAATTCACATAAAGAATCTAGCAAACCAAATACAAAATGAAATATATATATATATATATATATATAAATACATATATATACATATACATATACATACATATATATACAAAACATACATATATATATATATACACATATATATGCACACACAATACACACACACATATAATGTATATATATATATATATATATATATATATATATATATATATATATATATTATATATGTATGTAGTATTGTGTGTGGCGTGTGTGTGTGTATAAGTCCGTATGGAAATAAACTCTCCACTCGTTAGGATGTGAAAAATAACAGTCAATCATGCCCTGATGAGGATTTTTGCTTTTCTTGAACTTCAAAATACACTTTAAATATGTAAATATGAAAGAAAGCAATTAGCTGAAACGCTGCGTAGGCAATATGAATATTATAAATTTGATTGGACAAAGAATTAAAAAAATTATCATTCTATTTGTGTATTTTTCGTTTTCTTTGTGTGTAAGTATATATATATTAGAAGAAATGAGGTACTTAGAAATCTGGACGGTTTTATATTTACAGATATTTATTAGTATGTTACATGTTTTTATAAATCATATATCATATATTAGCGCTTTCGTCCACTCTAGTGTAGTTGTCAAATTGAACTTTTGCAGGAATTCTACGGCAAAACTGTTGTACTACACTTTGACAATTTTTGATATCTTGGCATCTGAAGCAGCTGGAGATACGATAGTTTGATGAAAAGAACCGGCTATTGCGAAAACGCATTTGGCCAAATTTTGACATACGACAGTTTAACGTAATAGCAACGATATATATATATATAAATGTACATGTGTGTGTATGTATATGTATTTGTATGTGTCTGTGTATTTGTCTGTATTTGTCTGTATATGTGTGTATAACTGTTACAGGAAATACATGTGTTTTAAAGCAAACTATATTTACATTTAGATTGCACATGACCACATAGATATACTTACAAATTGGCGTACATTTACGACATACGCACGCGCACACACGGACACATCCATACAAATATATTCTCACACAAAGAGGTATTCACACTTATATTTCGCATCAGACCTTTTACTAATACATCCATTTCAATTTGTCCTTCATTTTTTACCGACCCCGATTTCTCAATCTTTAAACTTTGTAATGTTCAATGTCTTGCAACTCTCGTCCCGTTTATGGTGATGTCGAATCGACGGCTTAGTAATGTTAGGGTGGCTCAGCTGAATTTTGACTCCGGCTGTTGTTGTTTTTATTGTTGTTGTTGTTGTTGTATTATTATTATGGTGATTCACAATTTCTCTTAGTAACATCTCAAATGTAGGAGTCTTCGCCGCTGTATTTACATTCTTGTTAACCTCTCCGACTGCCGCTCTATCATTGTCCACATTCGGCTGAAGATGTTCTGAAGGTTTTGTGTGGTTCGAACCATCTTCTGCCAGGTGATGCTTCGACGTCGACACTCCGCATGTGTCACGGTCCGATGTCGGTACTGATACGTTTTCGTATTTCACCATTGCTTCCTTGCTATTCGTTTGTGCTGATTGAGGCTGCAATGTAACCGAACCGTCGTTTCTACACTTGCTATTTACGTCACTCGCATTTTCAGAGCTATTTGATGATGCTACAACGGTGTCTGCGCTGCTGTTCAAATCTTTCCTCATAAACGTTCTTAATTCCAACTTCCGTTGTCCGTCGCACTCTGACGGCAGCAAATATCTGGAACACTCAGGAGTCTGCAAATTTACTTCATCGTTCGAATAATGACAAACGAGTGCTGATATTTCTGCTTTCGTTGTTGTTGTTGTAGTTACTGTAGTTGTTGTTGATGATGATGATGATGATGATGATGATGATAAGGGCGATGATGCAGTTACTGTGGTGACATCTGGTGCTGTTATCGTTGTTGTCGCTGTCGTCGTCGTGGCTGCAGAGCTTTCGTTATCATCAGAACTTCCGCTTCCGTTGTCAGATATTGTTCGCGTCTTAGTTGGACGCTTCCACACTCGGTTCTGTCGTTGAAGATTTGCTTTCAAAATTGGTTTTGTCCGATTTTGATTCTCTTCACAATTTACTGCCGATCGATCATCAGAGACCATTTCGTTACTTGCACCAATTGGTTTCGAGTCTTCCTGGTTGGAATCTGATATTTTTAATCGTGAAAATTTTTCACTGCGAGACATTTCTCTTTTGGTTCCCATTCCACTTGGTTTATCCTCCAGACGTTTGATCGTCAGTTCAGGTGCATTGAGTTTAGATTTAGAATGTCTGATGTACAATTCATCTTGTATTTCATCGCCACAACTAACCGTAGAAGACCTTCTAGATGCTTCCAAGCATGTAACCGACGAAACAATGGTCGGCTCCTTCATGTTTGAACATTCCAAATTGCTGTTGGCATGAAGGATGTGTTTTTTGTTATTTTCTTTCCCTTTTATAATATTTTCGCTGCTTCTTGTATTTTTGGCAAGTTTATTCGGTGCCAGGAGGTTAAAGTAAGTCTTTCGGTTTGCATCTCGAGAAGAATTGCCCTTTGAGTAACGCAAGAAAGAACGTCTCCATTGTTTCTCAGACTGATTACCGACAGAATTCTCGAAGATGTTGTCTGCAGAACTATTCGAGTAAAGTTTAGAACGTTTGTTTTCGGAATTGTTTGCTGGACTTGAAGATGGCGTCAGTTTAATACTGTTCAACGAAGCTTTGGTTTCTTTGAATTTAGCACCAATCGAACCTTCGAGGTTGCTCTTTGACCGCCGTAGCGATTGCTTCAACCGACAACTAAGACTACGAATGATT